>NC_143252.1:65980454-66283484 GCF_984573655.1 Nuphar pumila | reverse complement strand
TCATTTGTATATGTGTTCTGAGGCTGTGAAAAATGTTTGACAGTGATTCAACCATGCATATATGTGTTTTCAGGTAATCAAAAGAAATTTCTAGTGATTCAATCATGCATATATTTGTTCTAATGTTGTCAAAAAAAATTTATAGTGATACAATCATGATTATAAATGTTCTAAGGTTGTCAAAAAAAATCATAGTGATTCAATCAGGGATATATGTGTTCTTAGGCTATCAAAAAAAATTTATGGTGATTCAATAATGCATTTATGTGTTCTAAGGTTATCAAAAAATTTTTACAGTGATTCAATAATGCATATATGTGTTCTAATGCTTTCAAAAAAGTTTCATGCTGATTCAATCATGCTTATATGTGTTCTAAGGTTGTCAAAAAAAATTCATTGTGATCCAATCATGCATATATGTGTTCTAAGGCTGTCCAAAAATTTTCATAGTGATTCAATCTTGTATATATGTGTTCTAATGTTGTCAAAAAAAATTATAGTGATTCAATCATGCATATATGTGTTCTAAGGCTGTCCAAAAAAAAAATATAGTGATTCAATGTTGCATATATGTGTTCTAGGGCTGTCAAAAATATTTTGTAGTGATTCAATCTTGCATATATGTGTTTTCAGGATGTCAAAAAATATTCTTAGTCATTCAATCTTTACATATATGTGTTCTAAGGTTATCAAAAAAAATTCATAGTGATTCCATCATTCAGATATGTGTTCTAAGGATGTAAAAAAAAATTCATAGTCATTCCATCATTGCATATATGTGTTCTAAGGTTGTCAAAAAATTTTGTAGTGATTCAATCATAGATATATGTGTTCTAAGGCTGTCAAAAAAAATTTATAGTGATTCAATGTTGTATATGTGTGTTCTAAGGCTGTCAAAAATACTTTGTAGTGAATCAATCTTCCACACATGTGTTGTACGGCTATCAAAAAAATTTCATAATGATTCAATCAAGCATATATGTTATGGTTGTTACAAAAAACTCATAGTAATTCAATCATGCATTTATGTGTTCTAAGGCTGTCAAAAAATTTCATAGTAATTCAATCAAGCATATATGTGTTCTAAGGTTGTCAAAAAAAATTTATAGTGATTCAATCATTCTTACATGTGTTCTAATCCTGCCAAAAAAAAATTATAGTGATTCAATCATGCATATATATTTTATAAGGCATTAAAAAAAAATCATACTGATTCAATCATGCATATATGTGTTAAGCTGTCAAAAAAATTTCAATTTTGCATATATGTATTCTAAGGCTCTCAAAAAAAATTATTAGTGATTCATTCTTGGATATATATGTTCTAAGGCTGTCAAAAAAAAATCAAAGTGATTTAATCATGCATATATGTATTCTAAGTCTGTCAAAAAAAAATTATAGTGATTCAATCATGCATATATGTTTTCTAAGGTTGTCAAAAAAATTTCATATTGATTCAATCATGCATATATGTGTTATAAGGCAATCCAAAAATTTTCAATCATTAATATATATGTTCTAAGGCAGTAAAAAAAAAATCATAGTGATTCAATCACGCATATATGTGGTCTAAAGCTGTCAAAATATACTCATAGTGAGTCAATTTTGCATATATGTGTTTTGAGGCTGTCAAAAAAAATTTATAATGATTCAATCATGCATATATGCGTTCTGAGGCTGTCAAAAAAAAATTCTATTGATTCAATCTTGCATAGATTTGTTCTAATGCTGTCAAAAAAAATTCATAGTGATACGATCATGCATATATGTGATTTAAGGTTGTCAAAGAAATTTATAATGATTCAATCATAAATATATGTGCTCTCAGTTTGCAAAAAAAAAAATATTGTGATTGAATCTTGCATATATGTGTTCTAAGGTTGTCAAGAAAAAATTTAAAGTAATTCAGTCTTACATATTTGTGTTCTAATGCTATCCAAAAAATTTCACGGTGATTCAATCATGCATATATGAGTTCTAAGGTTGTCAAAAAAAAATTATATTCATTTAATCATGCATATATGTCTTCTAAGGCTGTCAAAAAAAATCATTGTGATTCAATAATGCATATATGTGTTCTAATTTTGTCAAAAGAATTTCACAATTATTCAATCATGTTTATTTGTGTTGTATGGCTGTGAAAAAAATTTATGGTGATTCAATCATGCATATATATGTTCTAAGGCTATCAAAAAAAATTATGGTGATTCATTCATGCATATATGTTTCCTAAGGTTGTCCAAAAATTTAATAGGGATTCAATCATGCATATATGCATTTTAAGGTTGTCAAAAAAAATTATAGTGATTCAATCATTCATATATGTGCTAAGGCTGTCAAAAAAAATTTCACTATGACTCAATCATGCATATACGTGTTTTAAGGTTGTCATAAAAAAATCTTAGTGATTCAATCATGCACATATGTATTCTAAGGCTGTTGAAAAAATTACATAGTGAATCTATCAATCATATATGTGTTCTAAGGCCATCAAAAAAAATTTATAGCGATTCAATCTCGCATATATGTGTACTAAGGTTGTCAAAAAAAATCTATAGTGATTCAATCATACATATATGTGTTCTAATGCTGTCAAAAAAATTTATAGTGATTCAATCATGCTTATATGTGTTCTAAGGCAGTCAAAAAAATTTCAATGTGTCTTAGTCATGCATATATTTATTCTAAGGTTTTCAAAACAAATTTATATTGATGTATACACGTGTTCTAATCCTGTTAAAAAAAAATTTGGGGATTCAATCCTGGATATATATGTTCTAAGGCAGTCAAAAAACATTCATAGTGATTCAATCATGTATATATGTGTTCTAAGGCTGTCAAAAAAAATTCATATTGATTCAAACATGCATATATATGTTCTAATGCGGTAAAAAAAAATTATAGAGATTCAATCTGGCATATATGTGTTCTAAGGTTGTAAAAAAAAAATTATAGTCATTTAGTCATGCATATTTATGTTCTAAGGCTGTCTAAAAATTTTATTTTGATTCAATCTTGCATATATGTGCTCTAAGGTTGTCAAAAAAAATTTCATGATGATTTGTTCAAGCATATACGTATTTTAAGGATTTTAAAAAAATTGAAAGTGATTCAAACATGTATATAAGTGTTCTAAGGCTGTGAAAAAAATTTCAATCTTGCATATATATATTCTAAGGCTCTCAAAAAAATTCCATAATGATTAAATCCTGGATATATGTGTTTTAATGTTGTTAAGAAAATTTCATAGTGATTCAATCATGCATGTGCGTGTTCTTAGGCTGTCAAAATTTTTTTATGGTGATTCAATCATGCATATATGTGTTCTAAGGTTGTCAAAAAAAAATCATAGTAATTCAATCATGCATATATATGTTATAAGTCCATCCAAAAAATTTCAATCATCTATATATGTGTTCTAAGGCTTTCAAAATTTTTTTACAGTGATTCAATAATTTACATGTGTTCTCAGGCTGTCAAAAATGTTTCACAGTGATTCAAACATGCATGTATTTGTTCTAATGCTATCAATAAAATTTCATAGTGATACAATCATGCTTATATATGTTTTAAGGTTGTCAAAAAAAATCATAGTGATTTAATCAGGGATATATGTGTTCTTCGGCTATAAAAAAAATTATAGTGACTCAATAATGCATATACGTGTTCCAAGGTTATAAAAAAAAATTATAGTGATTCAATCATGCACATATGTGTTCTAATGCTGTCAAAAAAGTTTTATGTTGATTCAATCATGCATATATGTGTTCTAAGGTTGTCAAAAAAAATTCATTGTGATCCAATCATGCGTATGTGTTCTAAGGTTGTCCAAAAAATTTCATAGTGATTCAATCTTGCATATATGTGTTCTGAGGTTGTCAAAAAACTTTATGGTGATTCAATCATGTGTATATGTGTTCTAATGCTGTCAAAAAAATTTATAGTGATTCAATCATGAATATATGTGTTCTATGGCTCAGAAAAAAAATTATAGTTATTCAATGTTGCATATACGTGTTCTAAGGTTGTCAAAAATATTTCGTAGTGTTTCAATCTTGCATATATGTGCTTTAAGGTTGTCAAAAAATATTCTTAGTGATTCAATCTTTACATATATGTGTTTTAAGGTTATCAAAAAAAAATCATAGTGATTCAATCATTCACCTATGTGTTCTAAGGCTGTCAAAAATAATTCATAGTGATTCAATCTTTGCATATATGTGTTCTAAGGTTGTCAAAAAAAATTATAGTGATTCAATCATGGATATATGTGTTCTAAGGCTGGCAAAACAAATTTATAGCGATGCAATGTTTTATATATGTGTTCTAAGGCTGTCAAAATTATTTTGTAGTGATTTAATGTTCCACACATGTGTTGTACGGCTGTCCGAAAAAAAATCATAATGATTCAATCAAACATATATGTATTCTATGGTTGTTAAAAAAAAATCGTAGTAATTCAATCATGCATATATGTGTTCTAAAGCTGTCAAAAAATTTCATAGTGATTCAATCAAGCATATATGTATTGTAAGGTTGTCAAAAAATTTCTATAGTGATTCAATCATTCCTACATGTGCTCTAATGCTGTCAAAAAAAAATTGTAGTGATTCAATCATGCATATATATTTTCTAAGGCTGTCAGAAAAAATTCATAGTGATTCAATCATGCATATATGTGTCCTAAGGCTATCAAAAAATTTTCAATTTTGCATATATGTATTCTAAGGCTCTGAAAAAAAATTCATAGTGATTCATTCTTGCATATATATGTTCTAAGGCTGTCAAAAAAAAATCATAGTGATTCAATCATGCATATGTGTATTCTAAGCCTGTCAAAAAAAATTATGTTGATTCAATCATGCATATATGTGTTCTAAGGTTGTCAAAAAAAAAATCATACTATTCAATCATGCATATATGTGTTATAAAGCAATCCAAAAATTTTCTATCACGCATATATGTGTTCTAAGGCTGTAAAAAAAAATCACAGTGATTCAATCTTGCATATATGTGGTCTAAAGCTTTAAAAAAAAATTCACAGTGATTCAATCTTGCATATATGTGTTCTGAGGTTGTCAAAAAAAATTATAGTGATTCAATCTTGCATATTTGTGTTCTAATGCTGTCCAAAAAAATTCATGGTGATTCAATCATGCATATATGTGTTCTAAGGTTGTCAAAAGAATTTCATAGTGATTCAATCATGCATATATGTGTTCTAAGGCTGTCCAAAAAGTTCCATAGTGATTAAATCTTGCATATATGTGTTCTAAGGTTGTCAAAAAATTTATGGTGATTCAATCATGCATATGTGTTCTAATGTTGTCAAATAAAAATTATAGTGATACAATCATGCATATATGTGATCTAAAGTTGCCAAAAAAAAATTTATTGTGATTCAATCAAGCATATATGTGTTCTAATGTTGTCAAAAAGAAATTATAGTGATACAATCATGCATATATGTGTTCTAATGCTTTTAAAAAAAAATAGTCATTCAATCATGCATATGTGTGTTCTAAGGCCGTAAAAAAAAACCATATTGACTCAATCATGCATATATGTATTCTAACAATGTCAATAAAATCTCATAGTGATTAAATCATCCGTATATACATTCTAAGGTTGTCAAAAAAAAATCATAATGATTCAATCATGCATATATGTGTTCTAAGGCTGTCAAAAAAAATTCATAGTGATTCAATCTTTGCATATATATGTTCTAAGCTTGTCAAAAAAAAATTATATTGATTAAATAATGCATATATGTGTTCTAAGGCTGTTAAAAAAATTTATATTGATTCAATGTTGTATACATGTGTTCTAAGGCTGTCAAAAATATTTCATAGTGATTCAGTCATGCATATATGTGTTCTAAGGTTGTAAAAAAAAATCATAGTGATTCAAGCATGCATAATGTGTTCTAAGCCTGTCCAAAAAATTTCATCGTGATTCAATCATGCATATATGTGTTCTAAGTCTGTCCAATAAATTTCATAGTGCTTTAAGCTTGCATATATGTGTTCTAAGCTTGTCAAAAAAACTTTATAGTGATTTAATCATGCATATATGTGTTCTAATGCTATCAAAAAAAATTATAGTGATTCAATCATTCATATATGTGTTCTAATGCTGTCAAAAAAAATTCATAGTGATTCAATCATGCGTATATGTGTTCTAAGGCTGTCAAAAAAAATTCTATGTGATTCAGTTTTGTATATATGTGTTCCAAGTTTATCAAAAAAAAAGTATAGTGATTCAATCATGCATGTATGTCTTCTAATGTTGTCAAAAAAAATTTATAGTAATTCAATCACTCATATGTTTGTTCTAAGGCAGTCAAACAAATTTCATAGTGACTCAATCATAAATTTATGTGTTCTAAGGCTATCAAAAAAAAATTATAGCGCTTCAATCAAGAATATATATGTTCTAAGGTTGTCAAAATAAATTCATTCTGATTCAATTGTGCATATATATGTTGTAATGTTTTCAAAAAAAATTCATAGTGATTCAATCATGCATCTATGTGTTTTAAGGCTGTAAAAAAAAATCATAGTGATTTAATCATGCATATATATGTTCTAAGGATGTCAAAAAGCTTTATAGTGCCTCTATTGTACATATATGTATTCTAAGGCTGTCAAAAAAAAATTATAGTGATTCAATCATGGACATATGTATTGTAATGCGGTCAAAAAAATTTCATAGAGATTCAATCATGCATATATGTGTTCTAAGGCAGTCAAAAAAAATTCATGGTGACTCAATCATGCATATATGTGTTCTAACGCTGTCAAAAAAATTTCATAGTGATTCAATCATGCATATATGTGTTCTAAGGCTCTCAAAAAAAATTTATAGTGATTCAATCATGAATATATGTGTTCTAAGGCTATTAAAAAAAATTCATGGTGATTCACTCATGCATATATGTGTCCAAAGAATATCAAAAAAAAAATCATGGTGACTCAATCATGCATATATATGTTTTAAGGCTATCAAAAAATTTCATAGTGACTCAATCATGCATATATGTGTTCTAAGGCTATAAATCAAATTTATTCTGATTCAATCATGCACATATGTGTTCTAACAATGTCAAAAAAAAATCATAGTGATTTAATCATGCATATATATGTTCTAAGGATATCAAAAATCTTTACAGTGATTCTTTCGTGCTTATAGGAGTTCAAAGGCAGGCAAAAAAATTTAATAGTGATTCAATCATGCATATATGTGTTCTAAGGCTGTAAAAAAAGATTCATAGTGACTCAATCACGCATATATGTGTTCTAACGTTGTCAAAAAAATTTATAGTGATTCAATCATGCATATATATGTTCTAAGGCTGTCAAAAAAAATTTATAGTTATTCAATCATGCATACATGTGTTCTAATGTTGTCAAAAAAATTTCATAGTGATTCATTCTTGCATATGTGCATTTTAAGGCTGTCCAAAAGATTTCATAGTGATTCAATCCTGCAGGCATGTGTTTTAAGGTTGTCAAGAACAAATTATAGTGATTCAAATATGCATATATATTTTCTAATGCTATCAAAAAAATTTCAATTGTGCATATCTATGTTCTAAGGCTGTCAAAAAAAATTTACTGTGATTCAAGCTTCCATATATGTGTTCTAAGGCTGTCAAAAAAATTCAGTCATTTGATCATGCATATATTTGTTCTAAGGCTGTCAAAAAAAATTCATTGTAATTCAAACATGCATATATGTGTTCTAAGGCTATTAAAAAAAATCATTATGATTCAATAATGCCTATATGTATTTTAAGTTTGTCAAAAAAATTCTTAGAGATTCAATCAAGCATATATGTGTTCTAAGGCTATAAAAAAAAATCATAGTCATTCAATCATGCATATATGTGTTTTAAGGCAGTCAAAAAAAATTATGGGGATTCAATCATGCAAATATGTGTCCTAAGATTGTCAAAAAAAATCATAGTGATTTAAACATGCATATATGTGTTCTAAGGCTGTAAAAAAAAAATTCAATCTTGCATATATTTGTTCTAAGGAGGTTTAAAAAAATTATAGTGATTAAATCTTGAATATATGTGTTCTAAGGCCGTTAAAAAAAATTCACTATGATTCAATCATGCATATGTGTGTTCTAAGGCTATAAAAAAAAATCATAGTGATTCAATCTTTTATATATGTGTTCTAAGGTTGTCAAAAAAAAATTATAGTGATTCAATCATGCATATATATGATCTAATGTTGTAAAAAAAATCATAGTGATTCAATCATGCATATATGTGTTCTAAGGCTGTCCAAAAAAATTCACAGTCATTAAAGCATGCTTATATGTGTTCAAAGGGTGTCAAAAAAAATCATAATGATTAAATCCTGCAGATATGTTTTCTAAGGCTGTAAAAAAAAATTATAGAGACTATATCATGTATACATGTCTTCTAATGCTGTCAAAAAAATTCATAGTGATTCTATCATGCATATTTGTGTTCTAAGGCTGTCAAAAAAAATTCATAGTGATTCAATCTTGCTTATATGTGTTCTAAGGCTATCAAAAATATTTCATAGTGATTAAAGTTGTCAAAAATATTTTATAATGTTTCAATCATGCATATATGTGTTCTAATGTTGTCAAAAAAAATTCATATCGATTCAATCATGCATATATGTGTTCTAAGGCTGTCAAAAAAAATTCTCTATGATTCAATCTTGCATATATGTGTTCCAAGTTTATCAAAAAAATTTATAGTGACTCAATCATGCATGCAAGTGTTCGAATGCAGTCAAAAAAAATTTATAGTGATTCAATAACGCATATGTTTGTTCTAAGGCAGTCAAACAAATTTCATAGTGACTCAATCATAAATATATGTGTTCTAAGGCTATCAAAATAAATTTATATCGATTCAATCAAGAATATATATGTTCTATGGCTGTCAAAAAAAAATCATTTTGATTCAATCCGTGCATATATATGTTGTAACGTTGTCAAAAAAATTTCATAGTGATTCAATCATGCATATATGTGTTTTAAGGCTGTAAAAAAAAAATCAGAGTCATTTAATCATGCATATATATGTTCTAAGGATGTCAAAAAGCTTTATAGTGACTCTATCATATATATATATATATATATATATATATATATATATATATATATATATATATATGTATTCTAAGGCTGTCAGAAAAATTTTATAGTGACTCAATCATGCACATATGTGTTCTAATGCAGTAAAAAAAATCATAGAGATTCAATCATACATATATGTGTTCTAAGGCTGTCAAAAAAAATTCATAGTGACTCAATCATGCATATATGTGTTCTAACATTGTCATAAAAAAATTCATAGCGATTCAATCATGCATATATGTGTTCTAAGGCTGTCAAAAAAATTTCATAGTGATGCAATCATGCATATATGTGTTCTAAGACTCTCAAAAAAAATTTATAGTGATTCAATCATGAATATATGTGTTCTAAGGCTATTAAAAAAAATCATAGTGATTCACTCATGCATATATGTGTTCTAAGAATATCAAAAAAAAATCATGGTGACTGGATCATGCATATATGTGTTTTAAGGCTATCAAAAAATTTCAAAGTGACTCAATCATGAATATATGTTTTCTAAGCCAATAAAAAAATTCATTCTGATTCAATCATGCACATATGTGTTTTAACAATGTCAAAAAAAAATCATAGTGCTTTAATCATGCATATATATGTTCTAAGGATGTCAAAAAGCTTTACAGTGATTCTTTTGTGCTTATAAGTGTTCTAAGGCTGGCAAAAAAAATTAATAGTGATTCAATCATGCATATATGTGTTCTAACGTTGTCAAAAAAGAATCATAGTGATTCAATCATGCATATATGTGTTCTAAGGCTGGCAAAAAAATTTTATAGTTATTCAATCATGCATATATGTGTTCTAATGTTGTCGAAAAAAATTCATACTGATTCATTCTTGCATATATGTGTTCTAAGGCTGTCAAAAAGATTTCATAGTGATTCAATCCTGCAGGGATGTGTTTTAATGTCGTCAAAAAAAATTTATAGTGATTCAATCATGCATATATTCTAATCTATCAAAAAAAATTCAATTGTGCATATCTATGTTCTAAGGCTGTCAAAAAAAATTTATTGTGATTCAAGCTTGCATATATGTGTTCTAAGGCTGTCAAATAAAATTCATAGTCATTTAATCATGCATATATCAGTTTTAAGGCTGTCAACAAAATTTCATTGTGCTTCAATCATGCATATATGTGCTCTAAGGCTATTAAAAAAAAAACGTTATGATTGAATAATGCATATATGCATTCTAAGTTTGTCAAAAAAATTCGTACAGATTCAATCAAACATATATGTGTTCTAAGGCCACCAAAAAAAATTATAGTGATTCAATCATACATATATGTGTTCTAAGGTCGTCAAAAAAATTTCAATCTTGCATATATGTATTCTATGGCAGTCAAAAAAATTTCAATCTGACTCAATCTTGAATATATGTGTTCTAAGGTTATAAAAAAAATTCATAGTTATTTAATCATGCATATATGTGTTTTAAAGCAGTCAAAAAAATTATATGGGGATTCCATCATGCAAATATGTGTCCTAAGATTGTCAAAAAAAATCATAGTGATTTAAACATGCATATATGTGTTCTAAGGCTGTCAAAAAAATTTCAATCTTGCATATATGTGTTCTAAGGCGGTTAAAAAAATTTCATAGTGATTCAATCTTGAATATATGTGTTCTAAGGATGTCAAAAAAAATTCACTATGATTCAATCATGCATATATGTGTTCTAAGGGTGTAAAAAAAATCATAGGGATTCAACCTTGCATATATGTGTTCTAAGGTTGTCAAAAAAACCTTATAGTGGTTCAATCATGCATATATGTGATCTAAGGTTGTAAAAAAAATTCATAGTGATTCAATCATGCATATATATGTTCTAAGGCTATCAAAAAAATTCATAGTCATTAAATCATGCTTATATGTGTTCTAAGGGTGTAAAAAAAAATCATAATGATTAAATTCTGTAGATATGTGTTCTAAGGCTGTCAAAAAAAAATTATAGTGACTCAATCATGTATATATGTCTTCTAATGCTGTCAAAAATTTCATAGTCATTCTATCATGCATATTTGTGTTCTAAGGCTGTCAAAAAAAATTCAGAGTGATTCAATCTTGCTTATATGTGTTCTAAGGCTATCAAAAATATTTCATGCCAATTAAGGTTGTCAAAATATTTTCTAGTGTTTCAATCATGCATATATGTGTTCTAATGATGTCAAAAAAATTTCTTATTGATTCAATCATGCATATATGTGTTCTAAGTTTGTCAAAAAAAATTCATAGTGATTCAATCTAGATTATATGTGTTCTAAGGCTGTCAAAAGCAGTTCATACTGATTCAATCATGCATATATGTGTTCCAAGGCTGTAAAAAAATTTACAGTGATTCAATTATGCACATATGAGTTCTAAGTTTGTCAAAAAAAATTCGTAGTGATTTAATCTTGCTTATATGTGTTCCAAGGCTGTAAAAAAAAATTATAGTGATTCAATCTTTGTTATATATGTTCTAAGGATGTCAAAAATATTTCATAGTGATTCAATCACGCATATATGTGTTCTAAGAATGTACTAAAAAATTATAGTGATTCAATCATGCATACATGTGTTCTAATGTTGTCAAAAAAAATTCATAATGATTTAATCATGCATATACGTGTTCTAAGGCTGTCAAAAAAAATTTATAGTGATTTAATCTTCCTTATGTGTTCTAAGGCTGTCTAAAATATTTCATAGTGATTCAATCATGCATATATGTTTTCTAAGGCTATAAAAAAAATCATAATGGAATCCAAAGGCTGTGAAAAAAAAATCATAATGATTCAATCCTGCAGATATATGTTCTAAGGTTGTCAAAAATAATTTATTGTGATTCAATCATGCATGTATGTGTTTCAATGCTGTCAAAAAAATTACACAGTGATTAAATCATGCATATATGTGTTCTAAGCCTGTCAACAAAATTTCAGAGGGATTCAATCATGCTTATTTGTGTTCTAGGGCTGTCAAAAATATTCTAAAGTGAATCTATCATGCATATATGTGTTTTAAGGCTATAAAAAAATATCATAATGATTCAATCCAGAAAATATGTGTTCTAATGTTGTCAAAAAAAAATTATAGTGATTTAATCATGCATATATCTGTTCTAATGCCGTCAAAAAAAATGTATAGTGATTTAATCACGCATATATATGTTCTAAGGCTGTCAAAAAAATTCATAGTGATTCAATCTTCCTTATATGTGTTCTAAGGCTGTCAAAAATATTTCATAGGTGTTCAATCATACATATATGTGTTCTAAGGCTGTAAAAAAAAATATCACAATGATTCAATCCTATAGATATGTGTTATAAGGTTGTGAAAAAAAACTTATAGTGATTCAATCATGCATATATGTGTTCTAATACTATCAAAAAAATTTCATAGTGAGTGAATCATGCATATATGTGTTCCAAGGCTGTCAAAAAAAAATCATAGTAATTCAATCTTGCTTATATGTGTTCTAAGGCCATCAAAAATAGTTCATACTAACTCAATCATGCATATATGTGTTCTAAGGCTGTAAAAAAAATTATAGTGATTCAATCATGGATATATGTTTTCTAAGGTAGTCAAAAAAATTTGATAGTGATTCAAACATGCATATATGTGTTCTATGGCTGTCAAAAGTATTTCATAGTGATTCAATCATGCATATATGGGTTCTGACGCAGTAAAAGAATTCATAATGATTCAATCTACAAATATTTGTTCTAAGGTTGCCAAAAAAAATTTATAGTCAGTCAATCAAGCATATGTGTTCTAAGTCTGTGAAAAAAATTTATTTCTGATTCAATCACGCATATATTTTTTCCAGGTTTGTCAAAAAAAATCATAGTGATTCAATCATTCATATATGTATTCTAATGCTGTCAAAAAAAATTCTTAGTGATTTAATCATGCGTATATTTGTTCTAAAGCTGTAAAAAAAATCTCATACTTGCATATATGTATTCTAAGCTTCTTAAAAAAAATCATAGTGAATCAATCTTGCGTATATGTCTTCTAAGGCTGACAAAAAACGTTGTGGTGAATCAACCAAGCATATATGTGTCCTAAAGTTGTTATAAAAAATTCAGAGTCATTCAATCACGCATAAATGTGTTTTTAGGCTATAAAAAAAATTCAATCATGCATATATGTGTTATAAGGTTGTCAAACAAATTTCATAGTGATTCAATCATCCATATATGTGTTATAAGGTTGTCAAACAAATTTCATAGTGATTCAATCATGCATATCTCTGTTCTTAGGATGTCAAAAAAATTTCACTATGATTCAATCATGCATATATGTGTTAAGTCTGTAAAAAAAAATTCATAGTGATTCAATCTTGCATATATGTGTTCTAAGGCTATCAAAATAAATTCATAGTGATTCCACCATGCATATATGTGTTCTAAGGCGGTCAAAAAAATTTCATTCTAATTCAATCATGCATATATGTGTTCAAACATTATAAAAAAAAAAATCATTGTGATTCAACAATGCATATATGTGTTCTAAGGCTGTCAAAAAAAATTCATTGTGATTCTATCATGCATGTAGGTGTTCTAAGGCCGGCAAAAAAATGGTATAATCAGTCAATCATGCATATATGTGTTCTAAGGCTGTCAAAAAAATTTCAGAGTGATTCCATCATGCATATATGTGTTATAAGGCTCTCAAAAAAAATTATGTTGATTCAATCATGCATATATGTGTTCTAAGGTTGTCAAAAACATTTATAGTGATTTAATCACATATAATTATGTTTTAATGCTACCAAAAAAAATGTATAGAGATTTAATAATGCATATATGTACTATAACATTGTCAAAAAAATTAATAGTGATTCAATCATGCATATATGAAGTCTAAGGTTGTCAAAAAAAATAAAAGTGATTCAATCATACATATAAATGCTCTCAGGTTGTTAAAAAGTCTTGTAGTGATTCAATCCTGCATATATGTGTTCTAAAGTTATCAAAAAAAAATACAGTAATTCAATTATGCATATATGTATTGTAAGGCTGTCAAATTTTTTTTTACTAATTTAATCATGCATATATGTGTTCTATGGCTGTCAAAAATATTTCATAGTGATTCAATCATGCATATATGTGTTCTACGGCTGTAAAAACAAATTTATAGTGACTCAATCATGCATATATGTTTTCAAATGCTATCAATAAAATTTCATACTGATTCAATCATTTATATATGTGTTCTAATGCTGTCAGAAAATTTTCATAGTAATTCAATCATGCATACAATCATTCATATATACGTACTAAGGTTGTCAAAAAAAAATCATTGTGATTCAATCATAAATATATGTGTTCTAAGGTTGTAAAAAAAAATTCATAGTGATTCAATCATACATATATGCATTCTAAGGTTGTCAAAAAAATTTATAGTGATTAAATCATGATTATATCTGTTATAAGGTTGTCAAAAAAAATTTATAGTAATTCAATCATGCAAATATGTGTTCTAAGGCTATCAAAAATATTTCATAGTGATTCAATCATGCATATATATGCTCTAAGGTTGTCAAAAACATTTTATAGTCATTTAATCATACATATATGTGTTCTAAAGCTGTCAAAAAAAAATCATTGTGATTCAATCATAAATATATGTGTTCTAAGGTTGTCAAAAAATTTCACAGTGATTCAATCTTGCATATATGCATTCTATGGTTGTCAAAAAAAATTTATAGTGAATCAATCAAGAATATATGTGTTATAAGGTTGAAAAAAAAATTATAGTGATTCAATCATGCATATATGTGTTTTAATTCTATAAAAAAAGTTTATAGTGATTTAATCAATGCATATATGCGTTCTAAGGGTGTCAAAAAAATTTATAGTGATTCAATCTTGAATATGTATGTTCTAAGGCTGTCAAAAAATTTTCATAGTGATTCAATCAATGCATATATTTGTTCTAAGGCTGTCAAAAAGAATTCATAGTGATTTATTCATGCATATATATGTTTTAATGTGGTCAAAAAAATTTATAGTGATTCAATCATGCATATATATGTGTTCTAAGGTTGTTAAAAAAAATCATAGTTATTCAATCAAGCATATTTGAGTTATAAGGCTGTCAAAAAAAATTTATAGTGATTCAATCATGCATATATTGTTCTAAGGCTGTCCAAAAAATTTTATAGTGATTCAATCATACATATGTGTTCTAAGGCTGTCAAAAAAATCATTGTGATTCAATCATATATATAAGTCTTCTTAGGTTGTCAAAAAAATTTCACAGTGATTCAATCATACATATATGCATTCTAAGGTTGTCAAAAAAAATTTATAGTGATTCAATCATGAATATATGTGTTATAAGGTTGTCAAAAATATTATAGTGATTCAATCATGTGTATATGTGTTCTAAGGCTATCAAAAATATTTCATAGTAATTTAATCTTGCTTATATATGTTCTAAGGCTATCAAAAATATTTCATAGTGATTCAATCATGCATATATGTGTTATAAGGCTGTTTAAAAAAATTCATAATGATTTAATCCTATAGATATGTGTTCTAAAGTTGTCAAAAAAACTTATAGTGATTCAATTATGCATATATGTGTGCTAATGCTGTCAAAAAAATTTGTAGTGATTCAATCATGCATATATGTATTTTACGTCTGTAAAAAAAAATTCATAGTGATTCAATCAATGCATATATGTTTTATAAGGGTGTCAAAAAAATTTCATAGTGATTGAATCATGCATATATATGTTCTAAAGTGGTCAAAAAAATATATAGTGATTCAATCAGGCATATATGTGTTCTAAGGTTGCCAAAAAGATTTTGTAGTCATTTAATCATGCATATATGTGTTCTAAGGCTATCAAAAAATTTCATTGTGATTCAATCATGCATATATATGTTTTAAGGCTGTCAAAAAAATTCATATTGATTCAATCATGCATATATGTGTTCTATATTTGTCAAAAAAAATCATAGTGATTCAATCTTGCATATATGTGTTCTAAGCTGTCAAAAAAAATTCTTAGTGATTCAATCTTGCATATATGTGTTCTAAGGCTGTCAAAAAAATCATTCTTGCATATATGTTTGCTAAGGCTCTCAAAAAAATTACATAGTGAATCAATCTTCATATCTTTGTCCTAAGGCTGTCAAAAAAAAATTATAGTGATTCAATCACGCATATATGGGTTGTAAGAACTTTAGACAAAAGTCACTATGATTCAATCATGCATATATGTGTTCTAAGTCTGTAAACAAAATTCATAGTGATTCAATCTTGCATATATTTATTCTGAGGTTGTCGAAAAAAATTTATAGTGATTCAATCACGCATATATATATTCTAAGGTTGTCAAAAACAAATTCTAGTGATTCAACCATGCATATATTTGTTCTAATGCTGTAAAAAAAAATTCATAGTGTAGCAATCATGCATATATGTGTTCTAAGCTTGTAAAAAAAAGTCATAGTGATTCAATCATGCATATATGTGTTCTAAGGCTCTCAAGAAAAAATTATAATGATTCAATCCTGCAGGTATGTGTTCTAAGATTGTCAAAAGAAATTTATAGTGATTCAACCACGCATATATGTGTTCTAATGCTGTCAAAAAAAATTTATAGTAATTCAATTATGCATATATGTGTGCTAAGGCCTTAAAAAAAAGTCATAGTGATTCAACCATGTATATATATGTTCTAATGTGGTAAAAAAAATTATAGTGATTCAATCAAGCATATATGTGTTCTAAGGCTGTCAAAAAGATTTCATTGTAATTCAATCAAGCATATATGTGTTCTAAGGCTGTTGAAAAAAATTCATTATGATTCAATCATTCATATATGTGTTTTAAGTTTGTCAAAAGAAAATCATAGTGATTCAATCAGGCATATCTTTGTTCTAAGGTTGTCAAAAGAAAATTTGAGTGATTCAATCATGCATATATGTGTTCTAAGGCTATCTAAAAGTTTTCATTCTTGCATATATGTATGCTAAGGCTGTCAAAAAAATTCATAATAATTCCATACTGCAGATATCTGTTTTATGGTTGTCAAAAAAAATTTATAGTGATTCAATCATGCTTATATGTGTTCTAATGTTGTTCAAACAATTCTGTAGCGATTCAATCATGCATATATGTGTTCTAAGGCTGTCAAAAAAAAATTCATACCGATTCAATTAATGCATATATGTGTTCAAAGGCTGTCAAAAAAATTTATATTGATTGAATCATGCATATATACATTCTAATGTGGTTAAAAAAAGTTTATAGTGATTAAATCATGCATATATGTGTTCTAAGGTTGTAAAAAAGATTTCATAGTTATTGAATCATGGATATATGTGTTCTATGCTATAAAAAAATATCATTGTGATTCAATCATGCATATATGTGTTCTATGGCTGTAAAAAAAAAATCACTATGATTCAATCATGCATATATAAGTTCTAACATTGTCAAAAAAAAATTATAGTGATTCAATCACGTATATTTGTTTTCTAATGCTATCAAAAAAAATTTATAGGGATTCAATCATGCATATTTATGATCTAAGGCTGTCAAAAAAAATTTATTCTGACTTAATCACGCATATATGTGATCTAAGGTTGTCAAAAAAATTCCATTCTAATTCAATCTTGCATATATGTATTCTAACGTTGTCAAAAAAAATTCTTAGTGATTTAATCTTGCATATATGTGTTCTAAGGCTGTCAAAAAAAAATCATAGTGATCCAATAATGCATATATATGTTCTAAGGCTGTCAAAAAAAATTCATAGTGATTCAATCATGCATATATGTGTTTTAAGGCTGTCAAAAAAAATTTATAGTGATTCAATTTTGCATATATGTGTTCTAACGTTGCCAAACAAATTTTAGAGTGATGTAATCATGCATTTATGTGTTCTGTGGTTGTCAAAAAAAAATTATAGTGATTCAATCATTTATATATGTGTTCTAAGTCTGTCAAAAAAAACTCATAGTGATTCCATCATGCATATATGTGTTCTAAGGATACCAAAAAAAAATCATAGTGTATTAATCATGCATATATGTGTTCTAAGGTTGTCAAAAAAAAATTATAATGAGTCAATCATTCTTATATGTGTTCTAATGCTGTCAAAAAGATTTTATAGAGATTCAATCATGCATATATATGTTCTGTGGCTGTAAAAAAAATTATAGTGATTTAATCAAGGCATATATGTGTTCTAAGGCTGTCCAAAAAAATTCATAGTAATTCAATCAATGCATATATTTATTCTAAGGCTGTCAAAAAAAATTGATAGTGATTAAATCATGCATATATATATATATATATGTTCTACTATGATCAAAAAAATTTATAGTGATTCATTCATGCATATATGTGTTCTATGGTTGTCAAAAACATTTCATAGTTATTCAATCATGCATATATGAGTGCTAAGGCTGTCAAAAAAATTCATTGTGATTCAATCATAAATATATGTGTTTTAAGGGTGTCAAAAAAAATTCACAGTGATTCAATCATGCATATATGCATTCTAAGGTTGTCCAAAAAAGTTTATAGTGATTCAATGATGAATATATGTGTTTTAAGGTTGTCAAAAAAAAATTATAGTGATTCAATCATGCATATATGTATTCTAATGCTGTCAAAAAAAATCATAGTGATTCAATCAAGCATATATATGTTCTAAGGTTGTCAAAAAAAATGTACAATTATTCAATCAAGCATATATGTGTTCTAAGGTTGTCCAAAAATTTTTATAGTGATTCAATCAAGCATATTTGTGTTCTAATGCTATTGAAAAAAAAATATAGTTATTTAATCTAGCATATATGTGTTCTAAGGGTGTCGAAAAATTTTTTTAGTGACTCAACAAAGCATATATGTGTCCTAAGGCTATTAAAAAAATCATAGTGATTCAATCAAGCATATATATAATCAAAGGCTGGGAAAAAAAATTAATTCTAATTCCATCATGCATATATGTGTTCTAAGGCAATCAAAAAAAAATTATACTGATTGAATCAAGCATATATGTGTTCTAAGGTTGTCAAAAAAAATTTATAGTGATTCAATCATGCATATATGTGTTCTAATGCTGTCAAAAAAAAATCAAGGTAATTAAATCATGCATATATGTGTTCTAAGTTTGTCAAAAAAAATTATAGTAATTCAATCATGCATATATGTGTTTTAAGGCTCTCAAAAATATTTAATTGTATTTCAATCATGCATATATATGTTCTAAGGCGGTCAAAAAAAATTCACAAGGATTCAATCTTGCATATATATGTTCTAAGGCTTTCAAAAAAAATTCATAGTGATTCAATCAAGCATATATGGGTTCTAAGGTTGCCCAAAAAATTTTATTGCGTTTCAATCATGTATATATGTGATCTAAGGCTGGAAAAAAAATTCTTAGTGACTCAATCATGTATATATGTGTTCTAGAGTTCTTCAAAAAATTCATAGTGATTTTTTCAATTTGTATTTCAATCATGCAAATATGTTTTCTAAGTCAAAAAATTTCTATACTAATTCAATCCTGCATATATGTGGTCTAAGGCTATCAAAAAAAATTCATAGTGATTCAATCATGCATATATGAGTTCTAAGGAAGTCAAAAAAAAATCATATTGATTAAATCATCCAAATATGTGTTCTAAGGCTGTAAAGAAATTTTTATAGTGATTCAATCATGCATATATGTGTTCTAATGCTATCAAAAAAATATTATTGTGATTCAATCAAGCATATATGTGTCCTAAGGCTATCAACAAAACTTTATAATGATTCAATCATGCATAGATGTATTCTAAGGTTGTCAAAAAAATTTAGTGATTCAATCAAGCAAATATGTGTTCTAATGCTGTCAAAAAAATTTCATCCTGATTCAGTCATGCATATATGTGTTCTAAGGTTGTCAAAAAAAATTCATAGTGATTCAATCATGCATAATGTGTTCTAAGCCTGCTCAAAAATTTTCATTGTGCTTCAATCGTGCATAAATGTATTCTAAGCCTGTCCAAAAAATTTCATAGTGCTTTAATCCTGTATATATGTGTTCTAAGGTTGTAAAAAAAAAATTATAGTGATTTAATCATGCGGATATGTGTTCTAATGCTGTCAAAAAAAATTATAGTGATTGAATCATTCATATATGTGTTCTAAGGTTGTCAAAAAAAATCATTATGATTCCTTCATGCACATATGTGTTCTAAGGCAGTCAAAAAAAGTTCATAGTGATTCAATCATGCACGTATGTGATCTAAGGCTGCCAAAAAAATTTCTCTGTGATTCAATCTTGCATATATCTGTTCTAAGTATATCAAAAAAAATTGTATTGATTCAATCATGCAGGTATGTGTTTAATGCTGTCAAAAAAAATTTATAGTGATTCAATCACGCATATGTTTCTTCTAAGGCAGTCATACAAATTTCATAGTGACTCAATCATAAATAAATGTGTTCTAAGGCTATCAAAAAAAATTTATAGCGATTCAATCAAGAATATATGAGTTCTAAGGTTGTCAAAAAAAATCATTTTGATTCAATTGTGCATATATATGTTGTAACGTTGTCAAAAAAAATTCATACTGATTCAATCATGCATATATGTGTTTTAAGGCTGTCAAAAAAAAATTCATAGTGATTTAATCATGCATATATATGTTCTAAGGATGTCAAAAAGCTTTATAGTGACTCTATCGTGCGTATATGTATTCTAAGGCTCTCAAAAAAATTTCATAGTAAATCAATCATGCATATATGTGTTCTAATGCAGTCAAAAAAAAATCATAGAGATCCAATGATGCATATATGTATTCTAAGGCTTTCGAATAAAAATTCATAATGACTCAATCATGCATATATGTGTTTTAACATTGTCAAAAAAAAATTCATAGCGATTCAATCATGCATATATGTGTTCTAAGCCTGTCAAAAAAAATTCACAGTGATTCAATCATGCATATTTATGTTCTAAGGCTCTCAAAAAAAATTTATAGTGATTCAGTAATGCATATATGTCTTCTAAGGCTGTTAAAAAAATTTCATAGTGATTCTATCATGCTTATATGTTTTCTAAGGCTATCAAAAAAAATTCATGGTAAGTCGATCATGCATATATGTGTTCTAAGGCCATCAAAAAATTTCATAGTGAACCAATCATGTATATATGTGTTTTATGGCAATAAAACAAATTCATTTTGATTCAATCATGCACATATGTGTTCTAACAATGTCAAAAAAAAAATCATAGTGATTTAATCATGCATATATATGTTCTAAGGATGTCAAAAAGCTTTACAGTGCTTCTTTAGTGCTTATAAGTGTTCTAAGGCTGGCAAAAAAAATTTAATAGTGATTCAATCATTCATATATGTGTTCTAAGGCTGTCAAAAAAAATCATAGTGACTCAATCATGCATATATGTGTTCTAAGGCAGTCAAAAAAAATTAATAGTGATTAAATCATGTATATATGTGTTCTAATGCTATCAAAAAAATTTCATAGTGATTCAATCACGCATATATGTGTTCTAAGGTTGTCAAAAAAAAAATCATTGTGATTCAATTGTATATATATATGTGTTCTAAGGCTGTCAAAAAAAAATTATAGTGATTCTATCATACATATATGCATTCTTAGGCTGTAAAAAAAATCATAGTGATTCAATCATGCATATATGTGTTCTTAGGATGTCAAAAAAATTTCATAGCGATTCAATCTTGGATATATGTGTTCTAAGGCTGTCAAAAAAAATCATAGTGATTCAATCATGCATATATGTGTTCTAATGTTGTCAAAAAAAAATTATAGCGATTCATTCTTGCATATATGTGTTCTAAGGATGTCAAAAATATTTCATAGTGATTCAATTTTATAGGCATGTGTTGTAAGGCTGTCAAAAAATTTTTATAGTGATTCAATCATGCATATATATCTTCTAATGCTATCAAAAAAATTTCAATCATCGTATATTTGTTCTAAGGCTGTCAAAAAAAATTCATTATGATTCAATCTTGCATATGTGTTCTAAGGCTGTCAAAAAAAATACAGTCTTTAATCTTGCATATATCTATTCTAAGGCTGTCAAAAAAAAATCATTGTGATTCAAACATGCATATATGTGTTCTAAAGCAATTAAAAAAAATTCATTTTGATTGAATAATGCATATATGTATACTAAGTTTTTCAAAAAAAATCATAGGGATTCAATCAAGCATATATGTGTTCTAAGGCTCTCAAAAACAAATTATAGTGATTCAATCACGCATATATGTCTTCTAAGGTCGTCAAAAAAAATTCAATCTTGCATATATGGTATTGTAAGGCTGTCAAAAAATTTTCAATCTGACTCAATCTTGAATATATGTGTTCTAAGGCTATAAAAAAAATCATAGTGATTCAATCATGCATATATGTGTTTTATGGCAGTCAGAAAATTTTTATGGGGATTCAATCATGCTAATGTGTGTCCTAAGGTTGTCAAATAAAAATCATTGTGATTTAAACCGGCATATATGTGTTCACAGGCTGTAAAAAAAAATCAATCTTGCATATATGTGTTCTAAGGCTGTAAAAAAAAATTTATAGTGATTCAATCACGAATATGTTTTCTAAGACTATCAAAAAAAATTCACTATGATTTAATCATGCATATATGTGTTCTAAGGCTGTAAAAAAAAATCATAGTGATTCAATCTTCATATATGTGTTCGAAGGTTGTCAATAAAAAGTCACAGTGATTCAATCTTGCATATATGTGATCTAAGGTTGTAAAAAAAATTCATAGTGATTCAATCATGAGTATATGTGTTCTAAAGATGTCAAATATAATTCATAGTCATTAAATCATGCTTATATGTGTTCTAAGGGTGTAAAAAAATCATAATGATTCAATTCTGCAGATATGTGTTCTAAGACTGTCAAAAAAAATTTATAGTGACTCAATCATGTATATATGTCTTCTAATGTTGTCAAACAATTTCATAGTGATTCTATCATGCATATTTGTGTTCTAAGGCTGTCCAAAAAAATTCATAGTTATTCAATCTTGCTTATATGTGTTCTAAGGCTGTCAAAAATATTTCATAGTGATTAAGGTTGTCAAAAGTATTTTATAGTGTTTCAATCATTCAAATATGTGTTCTAGTGTTGTCAAAAAAAATCCATATTGATTCAATCATGCATATATGTGTTCTAAGGCTATCAAAAAAATTTCATAGTCATTTCATCAAGCATATAACTATTCTAAGGCTGTCAAGAAAAATTCATTGTGATTCAATCATGCATATATGTGTTCTAAGGCAATTAAAAAAATTCATTATGATTGAATAATGCATATATGTTTTGTAAGTTTGTCAAAAAAAATCATAGGGATTCAATCAAGCATATATGTGTTCTAAGGATATCAAAAACAAATTATAGTGATTCAATCACACATGTATGTGTCCTAAGGTCATCAAAAAAATTTCAATATTGAATATATGTATTCTAAGGCTGTCAAAAAAATTTCAATCTGACTCAATCTTGAATATATGTGTTCTAAGGGTATAAAAAAAAACATAGTGATTCAATCATGCATATATGTGTTTTATGGAAGTCAAAAAAAAATTATGGGGATTAAATCTCGCAAATGTGTGTCCTAAGGTTGTCAAATAAAAATCATTGTGATTTAAACATGCATATATGTGTTCAAAGGCTGTAAAAAAAAATCAATCTTTCATATATGTGTTCTAAGGCTGTCAAAAAAATTTCATAGTGAATCAATCTTGAATATGTGTTCTAAGACTATCAAAAAAAATTCACTATGATTCAATCATGCATATATGTGTTGTAAGGCTGTAAAAAAAATCATAGTGATTCAATCTTGCATATATGTGTTCTAAGGTCGTCAATAAAAAGTCATAGTGATTCAATCTTGCATATATGTGATCTAAGGTTGTAAAAAAAATTCATAGTGATTCAATCATGCGTATATGTGTTCTAAGGCTGTCAAAGAAAATTCATAGTCATCAAAACATGCTTATATGTGTTCTAAGGGTGTAAAAAAATCATAATGATTCAATCCTGCAGATATGTGTTCTAAGGCTGTCAAAAAAAAATTATAGTGACTCAATCTTGTATATATGTCTTCTAATGCTGTCAAACAATTTCATAGTGATTCTATCATGCAAATTTGTGTTCTAAGGCTGTCAAAAAAAAATTCATAACGATTTAATCTTGCTTATATGTGTTCTAAGGTTGTCAAAAATATTTCATAGTGATTAAGGTTGTCAAAAGTATTTTATAGTGTTTTAATCATTCAAATATGTGTTCTAGTGTTGTCAAAAAATTTTCATATTGATTCAATCATGCGTATATGTGTTCTAAGGCTGTAAAAAAAAATTCATAGTGATTCAATCTTGCTTATATGTGTTCTAAGGCTGTCAAAAATAGTTCATACTGATTCAGTCATGCATATATGTGTTCTAAGGCTGCAAAAAATTTTACAGTGATTCAATCATGCACATATGTGTTCTAAGGTTGTCAAAAAAAAATCATAGTGATTCAATCATGCACATATGTGTTCTAAGGCTGTCAAAAATATTTCATTGTGACTCAATCATGCATATATGTGTTCTAAGAATGTACAAAAACTTTATAGTGATTCAATCATGCATACATGTGTTCTAATGTTGTCAAAAAAAATTCATAATGATTTAATCATGCATATACGTGTTCTAAGGCTGTCAAAAAAATTTGATAGTGATTCAATCTTGCTTATATGTGTTCTAAGGCTATCAAAAATATTTCATAGTGATTCAATCATGCATATATGTGTTCTAAGGCTCTAAAAAAAATCATAATGATTCAATCTTGCATGTATATGTTCTAATGCATTCAAAAAAGTTTGATAGTGACTCAATCATCTATATATTTTTTCTAAGGCTGTCAAAAAAATTTCAGAGGGATTCAATCTTACTTATATGTGTTCTGGGGCAGTCAAAAATATTCTATAGTGATTCTATCATGCATATATGTGTTCTAAGGCTATAAAAAAGATATCATAATGATTCAATCCTGGAAATATAAGTTCTAATGTTGTCAAAAAAAATTATAGTGATTCAATCATGAATATATGTGTTCTAATGCTGTCAAAAAAAATGTATAGTGATTTAATCATGCATATATGGGTTCTAAGGTTGTCAAAAAAAAATCATAGTGATTCAATCTTCCTTGTATGTGTTCTAAGGCTGCAAAAATATTTCATAGGTGTTCAATCATGCATATATGTGTTCCAAGGTTGTAGAACAATTATCATAATGATTCAATCCTGCAGATATGTGTTCTAAGGTTGTCAAAAAAAACTTATAGTGATTCAATCATGCATATATTTGTTCTAATGCTGCCAAAAAAAATTAATAGGGATTCAATCATGCATATATGTGTTCTAAGGCTGTCAAAAAAATTTCATAGTGATTCAATCTAACACAATCATGCATATATCTGTTCTAAGGCTGTAAAAAAAAATTATAGTGATTCAATCATGCATATATGTTTTCTATGGTGGTCAAAAAAATTTGATAGTGACTCAGTCATGCATATATGTGTTCTATGGCTGTCAAAAGTTTTTCATAGTGATTCAATCATGCATATATGTTTTCTGATGAAGTAAAAAAAATCATAATGATTCAATCTGCCGATATTTGTTCTAAGGTTGTCAAAAAAATTTATAGTCAGTCAATCATGCATATGTGTTCTAAGTCTATGAGAAAAAATTCTGTATGATTCAATCACGCATATATGTGTTCTAAGTTTGTCAAAAAAAAATCTTAGTGATTCAATCATGCATATATGTGTTCTAATGTTGTGAAAAAAATTCTTATTGATTTAATCTTGCGTATATTTGTTCTAAGGCTGTCAAAAAAATCTCATTCTTGAATATATGTATTCTACGGTTCTCAAAAAAAAATCATAGTGAATCAATCCTGCATATATGTGTTCTAAGGCTGACAAAAAAATTTTATGGTGATTCAATCATGCATATATGTGTCCTAAGGTTGATAAAAAAAATTCATAGTTATTTAATCACACATAAATGTGTTCTAAGGATGTCAAAAAAAATTCAATCATGCATATATGTGTTATAAGGTTGTCAAACAAATTTCATATGATTCAATCATGCATATATGTGTTCTTAGGATGTCTAAAAAAATTCATTATGATTCAATCATGCATATATGTGTTCTAAGGTTGTCAAAAAAAATCATAGTGATTCAATCTTGCATATATGTGTTCTAAGGCTATCAAAAAAAATTTATAGTGATTCAACCATGCATATATGTGTGTTATGATGGTAAAAAAAAAATCATTTTAATTCAATCATGCATATATGTGTTCAAACATTATAAAAAAAAAAACCATTGTTATTCAACAATGAATATATGTGTTCTAAGGCTGTCAAAAAATTTTCACTATGATTAAATCATGTATATATGTGTTCTAAGGCTATCAAAAAGCTTTATAGTGATTCTATCGTGCAAGTAGGTGTTTTAAGGGTGGCAAAAAAAAGTTATAGTGAGTCAATCATGCATATATGTTTTCTAAGGCTGTCAAAAAAAATCATAGTGATTCCATCATGCATATATGTGTTCTAAGGCTGTCAAAAAAAATTATATTGATTCAATCATGCATATATTTGTTCTAAGGTTGACAAAAAAGAATTATAGTGATTTAATCATGCATATTTATGTTCTAATTCTATCAAAAAAAATTATAGGGATTAAATAATCCATATATGTTTTCTAACACGGTCAAAAAAATTTAATAGTGATTCAATCATGCATATATAAAGTCTAAGGTTGTCAAAAAAAATTAATAGTGATCGAATCATGCATATATATGTTCTAAGGTTGTCAAAAAAAATTACAGTAATTCAATCATGCATATATGTGTTCTAAAGCTGACAAAAAAAACTTTATTGATTTAATCATGCATATATGTGTTCTATTGCTGTCAAAAATATTTCATAGTGATTCAATCATGCATATATGTGTTCTAAGGCTGTAAAAAAAAATTATTGTGATTCAATCATGCATATATGTGTGCTAAGGCTGTCAAAAAAAATTCATAGTGATTCAATCTTGCTTATATGTGTTCTAAGGCTGCAAAAAATATTTCATAGTGATTCAATCATGGATATATGTGTTTTAAGGCTATAAAAAAATTCATAATGATTCAAGCGTGCAGATATGTGTTCTAAGGATGTCAAAAAAAATTTATAGTGATTCAATCATGTATATATATGTTCTAATGCTATCAAAAAAATTTCATAGTGATTTAATCATGCATATATGTCCTCTAAGGCAGTTAAAAAAAAATCATAGTGATTAAATCTTTCTTATATGTGTTCTAAGGTCGTCAAAAACAGTTTATACTGATTCAATCATGCATATATGTGTTCTAAGGCTGTAAAAAATTTTTATAGTGACTCAATCGTGCATATATGTGTTCTACGGTAGTCAAAATTATTTCATAGTGATTCAATCAGGCATATACGTTTTCTAAATTTGTAAAAAAAAATCATAATGATTCAATCCTGCGGATATGCATTCTAAGGGTGTCAAAAAAAAATTATAGTGATTCATTCATGCATATATGTGTTCTAAGGCTATCAAAAAAATTCATAGTGATTCAATCATCCTTATATGTGTTATCAAGCTGTCAAAAATAGTTCATAATCATTTAATCTTGTATATATGTGTTCTAAGGCCATAAAAAAAATTTAGTGATTCAATCATGCATATATGTGTTCTAAGGATGTCAAAAAAAAATCATGGTGATTCAGTACAGCTTATATGTGTTCTAAAGCTGTCAAAAAACTTTCATAGTGATTCAATCTTGCTCATATGTGTTATAAAGCTGTCAAAAATATTTCATAGTGATTTAATCATGCATATATGTGTTCTAAGGCCATCAAAAAAAAATTTATAGTGATTCAATCATGCATATATGTGTTCTAAGGTTGTCAAAAAGATTTCATAGTCATTCAATCATGCATATATGTGTTCTAAGGCTGTCAAAAAAAATTCATTATGATTCAATCATGCATATATATATATATATATATATATATATATATATATATATATATATATATATGTTCTAAGGCTGTCAAAAATATTTCGTAGTGTTTCAATCATGCATATATGTTTTCTAAGGCTATAAAAAAATGATAGGGATTTAATCTTGGTTATATGGGTTCTAAGGCTATCAAAAATGTCATAGTGATTCAATCACACATAAATGTGTTCTAAGGCTATAAAAAAATCATAATGATTCAATTCAATAAATATGAGTTCTAAGGCAGTAAAAAAATTTTATAGTGATTCAATCATGAATATATATGTTCTAATGTTGTACGAAAAAAATTCATAGTGATTCAATCACGCATATATGTGTTCTAAGGCTGTAAAAAAAAATCATACTGACTCAATCTAGCTTATATGTGTTCTAAGGCTGTCAAAAATATTTTTTAGTGATTCAATCATACATATATGTGTTTTAAGGCTGTAAAAAAAATCATAATATTTCAATCCTACAGATATGTGTTCTAAGGTTGTCCAAAAAATTTTATTGTGATTCAATCATATATATATATATATATATATATATATATATATATATATATATATATATATATATATATATATATATATATGTGTGTGTTTTAATGCTGTGAAAAAAATTCATAGTGATTCAATCATGCATATATGTGCTCTAAGGCTGTCAAAAAATTTTCATAGTGATTCAATCTTGCTTATATGTGTTCTAATGATATCAAAAATATTTCATAGTGATTCAATCATGCATGTATATATTCTAAGGCTAAAAAAAATATCATAATGATTCAATCCTGAAAATATTTGTTGTAAGTTTGTAAAATAAAAATTAAACTGATTTGATCATGCATATATGTGTTCTAATGCTGTTAAAAAAGCTTCATAGTGATTCAATCGTGCGTACATATGTTCTAAAGTTGTCAAAAAAAATTCATAGTGATTTCAATGTTGCTTATATGTGTTCTAAGGCTGTCAAAAATATATCATATTTAATAAATCATGCATATATGTGTTCTAAGGCTGTAAAAAAAATCATAATGATTTAATCCTACAGATATGTGTTCTAAGGTTGTCAAAAAGTTTTATAGTGATTCAATGATGCATATATGTGTTATAAGACTGTTAAAAAAAATTCATAATGATTGAATCATGCTTATATATGTTCTAATGTGGTCAAAAAAAGTTTATTGTGATTCAGTCAAGCATATATGTGTTCTAAGGTTGTCAAAAAGATTTTATAGTCATTTAATCATGCATATGAGTGTTCTAAGGCTGTCAAAAAATTTCATTGTGATTCAATCAAGCATATATATTTTCTAAGGCTGTCAAAAAAATTTCATATTGATTCAATCAATAATATATGTGTTCCAAGTTTGTCAAAAAAAAATTATAGTGATTCAATCATGGATATATGTGTTCTAAGCTGTCAAAAAATATTCTTAGAGATTCAATCTTGCATATATGGGTTCTAAGGCTGTTAAAAAAAAATCATACTTGCATATATGTTTGTTTAAGGCTCTAAAAAAAAATCATAGTGAATCAATCTTGCATATATTTGTCCTAAGGCTGTCAAAAAAAATTCATAGTGATTCAATCATGCATATATAGGTTGTAAGAATTTCAAAAAAAAGTCACTATGATTCAATCATGCATATTCATAGTGATTCTATCTTGCATATATTTTTTCTAAGGTTGTCGAAAAAAATTTATAGTGATTCAATCACGCATATATATGTTCTAAGGTTGTCAAAAAAAAATCTAGTGAATCAACCATGCATATATTTGTTCTAATGCTGTCAAAAAATTTTCATAGCAAAGCAATCATGCATATATGTGTTCTAAGCTTGTAAAAAAAATCATAGTGATCCAATCATGCATACATGTGTTATAAGGCTGTCAAAAAATCATAATGATGCGATCCTATAGATATGTTCTTTAAGGTGTTCAAAAAAAATTTATAGTGATTCAATCATGCATATATGTGTTCTAATGCTGTCAAAAAAATTTATAGTGATTCAATCATGCATATATATGTTCTAAGGCTCTCAAAAAAAAAATATACTGATTCACTAAGTGCATATATGTGTTCTGAGGCTCTAAAAAAAATCATAGTGATTGAATCATGCATATATATGCTCTAATGTGGTAAAAAAAACTTATAGTGATTCAATCAAGCATATATGTGTTCTAAGGCTGTCAAAAAGATTTCATTGTGATTCAATCAAGCATATATGTGTTCTAAGGTTGTCAAAAAAAAATTATACTGATTCAATCAAATATATATCTATTCTAAGGTTGTCAAAAAAAAAAATAGTGATTCAATCATGCACATATGTGTTCTAATGCTGTCACAAAAATTTCAAGGTAATTCAATCATGCATATACATGTTCTAAGTTTGTCAAAAAAAAATTATAGTAATTCAATCATGCATATATGTGTTTTAAGGCTCTCAAAAATATTTAATAGTATTTCAATCATGCATATATGTGTTCTAAGGCGGTCAAAAAAAAATCACAAGGAGTCAATCATGCATATATGTGTTCTAAGGCGGTCAAAAACATTTCATAGTGATTCAATCAAGCATATATGTGTTCTAAGGTTGTTCAAAAAAATTTATAGCATTTCAATCTGGTATATATGTGATCTAAAGCTTGCAAAAAATTTTCTTAGTGACTCAATCATGTATATATGTGTTCTAGAGTTCTTCAAAAAAAGACATAGTGATTTTTTCAATTTGTATTTCAATCATGCAAATATGTTTTCTAAGGATGTCGAAAAAATTCTATAGTAATTCAATCATGCATATATGTGGTCTAAGGCTGTCAAAAAAAAATCATAGTGATTCAATCATGCATGTATGTGTTCTAAGGCTGTCAAAAAAAAATTATATTGATTCAATCATGCATATATGTGTTGTAATGCTATCAAAAACATTTATTGTGATTCAATCAAGCATATATGTGTCCTAAGGCTGTCAAAAAAACTTCATAATGATTTAATCATGCATATATGTATTTTAAGGTTGTCAAAAGAAAAATTAGTGATTCACTCAAGCAAATATGTGTTCTAATGCCTAAAAAAAAATCATAGAGATTCAGTCATGCATATATGTGTTCTAAGCTTGTCAAAAAAAAATCATAGTGATTTAATCATGCATAATGTGTTCTAAGCCTGCTCACAAAATTTTATTGTGATTCAATCGTGCATATATGTGTTCTAAGCCTGTCCAAAAAAATTCATAGTTCTTTAATCTTGCATATATGTGTTTTAAGGTTGTCAAAAAAAATTATAGTGATTTAATCATGCATATATGTGTTCTAATGCTGTCAAAAAAAATTTATAGTGATTGAATCATTCATAAATGTGTTCTAAGGCTGTCAAAAAACATTCATTATGACTCCATCATGCACATATGTTTGCTAAGGCAGTCAAAAAATTTTCATAGTGACTCAATCAAGCATATATGTGTTTTAAGGCTGCCAAAAAAAATTCTCTGTGATTCAATCTTGCATATATGTGTTCAAAGTATATCAAAAAAATTTATAGTGATTCAATCATGCATGTATGTGTTTAATGTTGTCAAAAAAAATTTATAGTGATTCAATTATACATATGTTTGTTCTAAGGCAGTCATACAAATTTCATAGTGATGCATATATATGTTCTAAGGCTGTCAAAAAAAAAATTATACTGATTCACTGAATGCATATATGTGTTCTAAGGCTCTAAAAAAAATCATAGTGATTGAATCATGCATATATATGCTCTAATGTGATAAAAAAAACTTATAGTGATTCAATCAAGCATATATGTGTTCTAATGCTGTCAAAAAGATTTCATTGTGATTTAATCAAGCATATATGTGTTCTAAGGTTGTCAAAAAAAATTTATACCGATTCAATCAAATATATATATCTTCTAAGGTTGTCAAAAAAAATTTATAGTGATTCAATCATGCATATATGTGTTCTAATGCTGTCAAAAAAATTTCAAGGTAATTCAATCATGCATATACGTGTTCTAAGTTTGTCAAAAAAAAATTATATTAATACAATCATGCATATATGTGTTTTAAGGCTCTCAAAAATATTTAATAGTATTTCAATCTTGCATATATGTGTTCTAAGGCGCTCAAAAAAATTTCACAAGGATTCAATCATGCATATATGTGTTCTAAGGCGGTCAAAAAAAATTTATAGTGTTTCAATCTTGTATTTATGTGATCTAAGGCTGGAAAAAAATTTTCTTAGTGACTCAATCATGTATATATGTGTTCTAGAGTTCTTCAAAAAAAAAATCATAGTGATTTTCTCAATTTGTATTTCAATCATGCAAATATGTTTTTAAGGATGTCAAAAAATTTTTATAGTAATTCAATCCTACATATATGTGGTCTAAGAGTCAAAAAAAAATTATATTGATTCAATCATGCATATATGTGTTCTAATGCTATCAAAAAAAAATATTGTGATTCAATCAAGCATATATGTGTCCTAAGGCTGTTAAAAAACTCCATAATGATACAATCATGCATATATGTATTCTAAAGTTGTCAAAAAAAAAATAGTGATTCAATCAAGCAAATATGTGTTCTAATGTTGTCAAAAAAAATTCATAGAGATTCAGTCATGCATATATGTGTTCTAAGGTTGTCAAAAAAATTTCATAGTGATTCAATCATGCATAATGTGTTCTAAGCCTGCTCAAAAAATTAAATTGTAATTCAATCATGCATATATGTGTTCTAAGCCTGTCCAAAAAATTTCATAGTGCTTTAATCCTGCATATATGTGTTCGAAAGTTGTCAAAAAAAATTATAGTGATTTAATCATGCATATATGTGTTCTAATGCTGTCAAAAAAACATTATAGTGATTGAATCATTCATATATGTGTTCTAAGGCTGTCAAAAAAATTCATTATGATTCCATCATGCACATATGTGTTCTAAGGCAGTAAAAAAAAATCATAGTGATTCAATCATGCATATATGTGTTCTAAGGCTGCCAAAAAAATTTCTCTGTGATTCAATCTTGCATATATGTGTTCTAAGTATATCAAAAAAAATTATAGTGATTCAATTATGCATGTATGTGTTCAATGCTGTCAAAAAAAATTTATAGTGATTCAATCACACATATGTTTGTTCTAAGGCAGTCATACAAAATTCATAGTGACTCAATCATAAATATATGTGTTCTAAGGCTATCAAAAAAAATTTATAGTGATTCAATCAAGAATATATGAGTTCTAAGGTTGTCAAAAAAAATTCATTCTGATTCAATCGTGCATATATATGTTTTTACATTGTCAAAAAAAAATTACAGTGAATCAAACATGCATATATGTGTTTCAAGGCTGTAAAAAAAAAAATCATAGTGATTTAATCATGCATATATATGTTCTAAGGATGTCAAAAAGCTTTAGAGTGACTCTATCGTGCGTATATGTATTCTAAGGCTGTCAAAAAAAAATTATAGTGAATCAATCATGCACATATGTGTTCTAATGCAGTAAAAAAAATCATAGAGATTGAATCATACATATATGTATTCTAAGGCAGTCAAAAAAAAATTATAGTGACTTAATCATGCATATATTTGTTCTAACATTGTCAAAAAAAAATTCATAGCCATTCAATCATGCATATATGTGTTCTAAGCCTGTCAAAAAAAATTCAATGTAATTCTATCATGCATATATGTGTTATCAGGCTCTCAAAAAAAAATTATAGTGATTCAATCATGCATATATGTCTTCTAAGGCTGTTAAAAAAATTCATAATGATTCACTCATGCATATATGTGTTCTAAGGCTATCAAAAAAAATTCATGGTGAGTCGATCATGCATATATGTGTTCTAAGGCCATCAAAAAATTTCATAGTGAACCAATCATGCATATATGTGTTCTAAGGCAATAAAACAAATTCATTCTGATTCAATCATGCACATATGTGTTCTGACAATGTCAAAAAAAAAATCATAGTGATTTAACCATGCATATATATGTTCTAAGGATGTCAAAAATCTTTACAGTGATTCTCTTGTGCTTGTAAGTGTTATAAGGCTGGCAAAAAAATTTAATAGTGATTCAATCATACATATATGTGTTCTAAGGCTGTCAAAAAAATTTCATAGTGACTCAATCATGAATATGTGTTCTAGGGCTATCAAAAAATTTCATAGTGACTCAATCATGAATATATGTGTTCTAAGGCAGTCAAAAAAAATTAATAGTGATTCAATCATGTATACATGAGTTCTAAGTTTGTCTAAAAAAAATCATAGTGATTCAATCATGCATATATGTGTTCTAAGGTTGTCAAAAAAAATTCATTGTGATTCAATTGTGCATATATGTGTTCTAAGGCTGTCAAAAAAAGTTATAGTGATTCTATCATACATATATGCATTCTAAGGCTGTAAAAAAAAAATCATAGTGATTCAATCATGCATATATATGTTCTTAGGATGTCAATAAAATTTCATAGTGATTCAATCTTGCATATATGTGTTCTAAGGCTGTCAAAAAAAATTAATAGTGATTCAATCATGCATATATGTGTTCTAAGGCTATCAAAAAATTTTAAGTGATTCAATCACGCATATATGTGTTCTAAGGTCGTCAAAAAAATTTCAATGTTGCATATATGTATTCTAAGGCTGTAAAAAAAATTTCAATCTGACTCAATCTTGAATACATGTGTTCTAAGGCTATAAAAAAAATTCATAGTGATTCAATTATGCAAATATGTGTTTTATGGAAGTCAAAAAAAATTTATGGGGATTCAATCATGCAAATGTGTGTCCTAAGGTTGTCAAATAAAAATCATTGTGATTTAAACATGCATATATGTGTTCAAAGACTGTCAAAAAAATTCAATCTTGCACATATGTGTTCTAAGGCTGTCAAAAAAAATCATAGTGATTCTATCTTGAATATGTGTTCTAAGACTATAAAAAAAAATTCACTATGATTCAATCATGCATATATGTGTTCTAAGGCTGTAAAAAAAATTTTATAGTGATTCAATCACGCATATATATGTTCTAAGGTTGTCAAAAAAAAAATCTAGTGATTCAACCTTGTATATATTTGTTCTAATGCTGTCAAAAAAAATTCATAGCAAAGCAATAATGCATATATGTGTTCTAAGCTTGTAAAAAAAAATCATAGTGATTCAATCATAAATACATGTGTTATAAGGGTCTCAAAAAAAATCATAATGAATCGATCCTACAAATATGTGTTTTAAGGTGTTTAAAAAAAAATTATAGTGATTCAATCATGCATATATGTGTTCTAATGCTGCAAAAAAAATTTATAGTGATTCAATCATGCATATATATGTTCTAAGGCTGTCAAAAAAATTATACTGATTCACTCAGTGCATATATGTGTTCTAAGGCTCTAAAAAAAATCATAGAGATTGAATCATGCATATATATGCTCTAATGTGGTAAAAAAACTTATAGTGATTCAATCAAGCATATATGTGTTATAAGGCCGACAAAAAGATTTCATTATGATTCAATCAAGCATATATTTGTTCTAAGGCTGTCAAAGAAATTTCATTATGATTCAATCATTCATATATGTGTTCTAAGTTTGTCGAAAAAAAATCATAGTGATTCAATCATGCATATATGTGTTCTAAGGTTGTCAAAAAAATTTCTTAGTAATTCAATCATGCATATATGTGTTCTAAGGCTGTCAAAAAAAATTCATTCTTGCATATATGTATTCTAAAGCTCTCAAAAAAAAATCATAACGATTCCATCTTGTAGATATTTGTTCTAAGGTTGTCAAAAAAAATTTCAGTCATGCATATATGTGTTCTAATGATATTGAAAACATTCTATAGTGATTCAAGCATGCATATATGTGTTCTACAGGTTTCAAAAAAAAAATCATAGTGATTCAATCAATGCATATATGTGTTCTAAGGCTGTCAACAAAAACTCATATTGATTGAATCATGCATATATATGTTCTAATGTGGTCAAAAAAAATTTATAGTGATTCAATCATGCATATATGTGTTGTAAAATTGTCAAAAAGATTTTATAGTCATTTAATCATGCATATATGTGTTCTAAGGCTATCAAAAAAATTTCATTGTGATTCAATTATAAATATACGTATTCTAAGGCTGTCAAAAAAATTTCTTATGATTTAATCATGCATATGTGTTCTAATGTTGTCAAAAACATTTATAGTGATTCAATCACGTATATTTATGTTCTAATGCTATAAAAAAAATTATAGGAATCATGCGAATTTATGTTCTAAGGCTGTCAAAAAAAAATTATTGCGACTCAATCATGCATATATGTCTTCTAAGGCAATCAAAAAACTTTCATAGTGAATCAATCATGCGTATATGTGATCCAAGGTTGTCAAAAAAAATTCATTCTAATTCAATCATGCATATATGTGTTCTAACATTGTCAAAAAAGATTCTTAGTGATTTAATCATGCATATATGTGTTCTACAGCTGTCAAAAAAAAGTCATAGTGATCCAATCATGCATATATGCATTCTAAGGCTGTCAAAAAAGAATCATAGTGATTCAATCATGCATATATGTGTTCTAAGGCAGTCAAAAAAAAATTATAGTGATTCACTCTTGTATATATGTGTTCTAAGGTTGTCTCACAAATTTTATAGTCATTCAATAATGCATATATGTGTTCTAATGCTGTCAAAATAAAATCATAGTGATATAATCATCTATATTTGTATTGTAACATTGTTAAAAAAAAATCATAGTTAATCAATCAAGCATATATGAGTTCTAAGGCAGTCAACAAAAATTTATAGTGATTCAATCATGCATATATGTGTTCTAAGGTTGTCAAAAAAAAATAATAGTGATTCAATCATGCATATATGTGTTCTAAGGTTGTCAAAAAAAAATAATAGTGATTCAATCATGCATATATGTGTTCTAAGAATGTCAAAATATTTTCATGGTGATTTAAATTTTCATATATGTGCCCTAAGCCTGTCAAAAAAATTTATAATGATTTACTCTTGCATATTTGTGTCTAAGGTTGTCAAAAAAAATTATAGTGATTAAATCATTTATATTTGTGTTAGTCTATCAAAAAAATTTCATAGTGATTCAATCATTCATATTTGTGTTCTTATGCTCTAAAAAAATTTTCACAGTGATTCAATCACGCATATATGTGTTGTAAGCTTATCAAAAAAAACTTAGAGTGAGTCAATCTTTCATATATGTATTTTAGGGCTGTCAAAAAAATTTATAGTGATTCAATCATGCATATATGTGTTCCAATGCTATCAAAAAAAAATAGAGATTCAATCAATGCATATATGTCTTCTATGGCTGTCAAAAAAAAATTATAGTGATTCAATCTTGCATATATATGTTCTAAGGCTGTCAAAAACGTTTTATAGTGACTCAATCAATGCATATATTTGTTGCAAGGCTGTCAAAAAAAATTCATAGTGATTAAATCTTGCATATATATGTTCTATTGTGGTCAAAAAATTTTATAGTGATTCACTCATGCATATATGTGTTCTAAGGTTGTCAAAAACATTTTATAGTCATTTAATCATGCATATATGTGTTCTAAGGTTGTCAAAAAAAAATCATTGTGATTAAATCATAAATATATGTGTTCTAAGGTTGTCAAAAAAAATTCACAGTGATTCAATCATGCATATATGCATTTTGTCAATGTCGAAAAAAAATTATAGTGAATCAATCATGAATATATGTGTTATAAGGTTGTCAAAAAAAATTTATAGTGATTTAATCATGCATATGTGTTCTAAGGCTATAAAAAAAAGTTTGTAGTGATTCAATCAATGCATATATGTGTTCTAAGGCTGTCAAAAAAATTTATAGTGATTCAATTGTGCATATATATGTTCTAAGGCTGTCAAAAAAAATTCATAGTGATTGAAGTAATGCAAATATTTGTTCTAAGGCTGTCAAAAAATATTCATTGTGGTTAAATCATGCATATATATGTCCAAATGTGGTCAAAAAAATTTATAGTGATTCAATAATGCATATATGTGCTCTAAGGTTGTAAAAAAAAATCATAGTTATTCAATCAAGCATATATGAGTTCTAAGGTTGTCAAAAAATTCTTATAGTGATTCAATCATGCATATATGTGTTCTAAGGTTGTCCAAAAAAATTTATAGTGATTCAATCATACATATATGTGTTCTAAGGCTGTCAAAAAAAATTTGTGATTCAATCACAAATACATGTGTTCTAAGGTTGTCAAAAAAATTTCATAGTGATTCAATCATCCATATATGCATTCTAAGGTTGTCAAAAAAAATTAGAGTTATTCAATCGTGAATATATGTGTTATAAGGTTGTCAAAAAAATTTTATGGTGATTCAATCATGCATATACATGTTCTAAAGCTATCAAAAATATTTCATAGTGATTCAATCTTGCATATATGTGTTCTAAGGTTATCAAAAACATTTCATAGTGATTAAAGCATGCATATATACGTTCAAATGTGGTCAAAAAAACTTATAGTGAGTCAATCATTCTTATATGTGTTCTAATGTCGTCAAAAAGATTTTATAGAGATTCAATCATGCATATATATGTTCTATTTCTGTGGAAAAAAAATTATAGTGATTCAATCAATGCATATATGTGTTCTAAGGCTATCAAAAAACATTTATAGTGATTTAATCGCGCATATATAAGTTCTAAGGCTGTCAAAAAAAATTTATAGTGATTCAATTAATGCATATATTTGTTCTAAGGCTGTCAAAAAAAAATCATAGTGATTGAATCATGCACATATATGTTCTAATGTGATCAAAAAATTTAGAGTGATTCATTCATGCATATATGTGTTCTAAGGTTGTCAAAAACATTTCATAGTTATTCAATCATGTATATATGTGTTCTAAGGCTGTCAAAAAAAATTATAGTGATTCAATCATTCATACATGTGTTCGAAGGCTGTCCAAAAAATTTCATAGTGATTCAATCATTCATATGTGTGTTCTAAGGCTGTCAAAAAAAAATTCACTGTGATTCAATCATAAATATATGTGTTCTAAGGTTGTAAAAAAAAATTCACTGTGATTCAATCCTAGATATATGCATTCAAAGGTTGTCAAAAAAAATTTATAGTGATTCAATCATGAATATATGTGTTATAAGGTTGTCAAAAAAAATTTATAGTGATTCAATCATGCATATATGTGTTTGAATGCTGTCAAAAAAAATTCATAGTGATTCACTCATGCATATATATGTTCTAAGGTTGTCAAAAAAAATCACAGTGATTCAATCATGCATATATGTGTTGTAAGGATGTCAAAAAAATTTTATAGTGATTCAATCACACATACTTGTGTTCTAATGCTATCAAAAAAAAATTGTAGTGATTCAATCAAGCATATATGTATTCTGAGGCTGTCAAAAAAATTTCATAGTGACTCAATCATGCATATACGCATCTAAGGCTATTAAAAAAAATTCATAATGATTCAATCATGCATATATGTGATCAAAGGCTGAGAAAAAATTTTAATTCTAATTCAATCATGCATATATGTGTTCTAACGTTGTTCAAAAAATTTCCTAGTGATTCAATCATGCATATATGTGTTCAAAGGCTGTCAAAAAAATTTTATAGTTATTTAATCATGCATATATGTGTTCTAATGTTTTCAAAAAGATTTATAGAGATTCTATCATGCATATATGAGTTCTAAGGCTGGCAAAAAAAATCATAGTGATTCAATCAAGCATATATGGGTTCTAAGGCTGTCAAAAAAATCAAGTGTTTCAATCTTGCTTATATGTGTTGTAAGGTTGTCAAACAAAATTTATGGTGATTTAATCATGCATATATGTGTTCTAATGTTGTCAAAAAAAATCATAGTGATTCAATCATGGACATATGTATTCTAACATTATCAAAAAAAATTCATAGTGATTCAATCATGCATATATGTGTTCTAAGGCTATCAAAAAAAAGTTTTAGTGATTCAATCCTGCATGTACGTGTTCTAAGGTTTAGTAAAAAAAATTCATGCTAATTCAATCATGCATATATGTGTTCTAAGGCTGTCAAAAAAATAGTGATTTAATCATGCATATATGTGTCTAAGGTTGTCAAAAAAAATCATAGTGATTCAATAATGCATATATGTGTTCTAAGGCTACACATATACGCATGATTAAATCACTATGAAATATTTTTGACAGCCCTAGAACAAATATATGCAATATTGAATCTCTATGAAATTTTTTTGATAGCCTTAAAACACATATATGCTTGATTGAATCACTATAATTTTTTTTGACAACATTGGAACACATATATGCATGATTGAATAATTATAAATTTTGTTTGACAACCTTAGAATTCATATGTGCACGATTGAATCACTATAAAATTTTTTTGACAGCCTTACAAGACATATATGTTTGATTGAGTAACTATGGATTTTTTTGACAACCTTAGAACACTTATATGCATGATTCAATCACTATAATTTTTTTTCACAACCTTAGAACACATATCTGCAGGATTGGATCATTATGATTTTTTTATAGCCTTAGAATACATATATGCATGATTAAATCACTATGAAATATTTTTCACTGCTTCAGAACTCATATACGTAAGATTGAATCACTATAAAATTATTTTGATATCCTTTGAACACTATATGCTTGATTGAATCACTTTGATTTTTTTTTGACAGCATTAGCACACATATATGCATGATTAAATCACTATAAATTTTTTTTGACAACCTTAGAAAACATATATGCATGATTGAATCACAATAAATTTTTTTTGACAGCCTTAAAAAAATATATGCATGATTGAGTTACTATGAATTTTTTTTGATAGCCTTAGTACACATATATGCACGATAGAATCACAATAAAGCTTTTTTTTGACAGCATTATAACACATATATGTATGATTGAATCACTATGACTTTTTTTTGACAACCTTAGAACACATATATGCATGATTGAATCGCTATAAAATTTTTTTGATAGCCTTAGAACACATATATGCATGATTAAATCACTATAAAATTTTTTGGACAACATTACAACACATATATGCATGATTGAATCACTATAAATTTTTTATCACATGCTTAGAACACATATATGCAGAATTTAATCACTATGATTTTTTTTTGAATCACTATAAATTTTTTATCACATGCTCAGAAAACATATATGCAGGATTTAATCACTATGATTTTTTTTTGACAATGTTAGAACACATATACAGATGATTGAGTCACTACGAATTTTTTTTGACAACCTTAGAAGACATATATGCATGATTGAATCACTATAATTTTTTTTGACTTAGCACACAAATACGCAAGATTGAATCACTATAAATTTTTTTATGTTATTAGAACATATATATCGATGATTGAATCACTATAATTTTTTTTTGACAACCTTAGAACACATATATGCAAGGTTGAATCACTGTGAACATTTTTTGACAGCCTTAGAACACATATATGCATGATTGCATCACTATGATTTTTTTTTGACAGCCTTAGAATACAAATATGCGTGATTGTATCACTATGAGTTTTTTTAGAAAACCTTAGAACACATATATGCATGATTGAATCTCTATGATTTTTTTTGACAGCCTTAGAACACATATATACATCATTGAATTTATGTTGGCAGCCTAAGAACACATATATGCATAATTGAATCACTATGAATTTTTTTTTACAAACTTAGGACACATATATGCATGATTGAATCATTGTGAATTTTTTTTGATAGCCTTAGAACACATATATGCATGATTGAATGACTATGAATTTTTTTTGAGAGCCTTAGAACTATATATGCAAGATTGAATCACTATGAATTTTTTTTTGAGAGCCTTAGAATACATATATGCAAGGTTGAATTTTTTTTGATAGCGTTAGAACACATATATGCATGATTGAATTAAAATGAAATTTTTTTGACAGCCATAGAACACATATATGCAATCACTATGAATTTTTTTTGACTGCCTCAGAACACATATGTAAATGATTAATTGACTAAATTTTTTTTGACAGCATTAGAATAGATATATGCATAATTGAATCACTATAATTTTTTTTGATGACCTTAGAACACATACATGGATGATGAAATCACTATGAAATACTTTTAACAGCCATAGAACTCATATATGCAGGATTGAATCACTATGAATTTTTTTTTATTGCCTTAGAATGCATATAGGCTTAATTGAATCACTATGAAATTTTTTGGACAACATTAAAACACATATATGACTGATTGAATCATTATAAATTTTTTTGACAACCTTAGAATTCTTATATGCATGATTGAATCATTATAAATTTTTTTTGACAGCTGTAGAACAGATATATGCATGATTCGGTCTCTATGAATTTTTATTGATAGCCTTAGAACACATATATGCAAGGTTGAATCACTATGAAATTTTTTTGAGAGCCGTAGAACATATTTGCATGATTGAATCGCTATAAAATTTATTTGATGACATTAGAACACATATTTGCATGATTGTATCTCTATGAAATTTTTTTGATAGGTTTAGAACACATATTTCTATGATTGAATCACTATAATTTTTTTTAACAACCTAGACACATATATGCGTGATTAAGTCAGTATAAAATTTTTTTGATAGCCTTAGAAAACAAATTTGCATGATTGAATTACTATGAAATTTTTTTAACAACCTTTGAACACATAAATGTAGGATTGAATCACTATAAATTTTTTTAACAACCTTAGGACATATATGCATGATTGAATCACCATAAAATTTTTTTTACAGCCTTAGAACACATATATAAATGATTGAATTACTAAGAATTTTTTTCGACAGCCTTAGAACACATATATGCAAGATTGAATCACTATGCAATTTTTTTGTGAGCCTTAGAATACATATATGCAAGTTTGATTTTTTTTTTCAGCCTTAGAGCACATATATGCAATATTGAATCACTATGAATTTTTTTTAACAGCCTTAGAATACACATATACGTATGATTGAATTGCTATGATTTTTTTTTTGACAAACTTAGAACACATATATGCATGATTGAATCATAATGAAATTTTCTAGACAACTTTCAAACACAAATATGCATGATTGAATCATAATGTAATTTTTTTGCATATGTGCATGATTAAATGAGTATGAATTTTTTTTGACAACCTTCAGAACACATATGTGCATGATTAAATGAGTATGTTTTTTTTTGACAACCTTAGAAGTTATATATGCATGATTGAATCACTCCAATTTTTTCTTGACCGTATTAAAACATATATACGCATGATACAATCACTATGAATTTTTTTTTACAGCATTAGAACACATATATTCCTGATTGAATCACTGCGATCACTATAAATTTTTTTTGACATCCTTAGAACACATATCTACTGGATTAAATCATTATGAATTTTTTTTCATAGCCTTAGAAAAGATATATGCAAGATTGAATCACTGTAAAAAAATTTTGACAGTCGTAGAATATATGTATGCAAGATTGAAACACTATGAAATTTTTTCGACTACCTTAGAACGCATATAGGCTTGATTGAATCACTATAAATTTTTTTTGACAATCTTATAACAAATATATGTAAGATTGAATCACTATGAATTTTTTTGACCGCCTTAGAACACATATATGCAAGGTTGAATCACTTTGAATTTTTTGTGACAGCCTTAGAACACATATATGGATGAGTAAATCGCTATGAATTTTTTTTGACAGTCTTAGAGCACATATATGAATGATTGAATCACTATGATTTTTTTTTGACAACCTTAGACACATATATGTATAATTAAATCACTATAAAAATTTTTTGACAGCCTTAGAACACATATATGCATGATTGACTTACCATGAAATTTTTTTAACAACGTTTCAACCCATATATGCAGGATTGAATCACTATGAATTTTTTTGACAGCCTTAGAACACATATATGCATGATTGAATAACTAAAAAACTTTTTTTGACAGCCTTAGAACACATATATGCATGTTTGAATCCCTATGATTTTTTTTGACATCATTAGTACACATATATGCATGGTTGAATCACTATGAATTTTATTTGACAACCTTAGACACATATATGCATGATTAAATCACTATTTTTTTTTAACAACGTTAGAACCCATATATGCATGACTGAATCACTAAGTAAATTTTTTGACAGCGTTAGAACATAGATATGCATGATTGAATCACTATTAAATTTTTTGACACGCTTAGAATACATATATGCATGATTGAATCACTATGAATTTTTTTGACAGCCGTAGAACACATAAATGCATGATTGAATCACTATAATTTTTTTTTTGACAGCCTTAAACACACATGATTGAATCACTAAAAGTTTTTTTGACAGCCTGACATATATGCATGATTGAATTACTATTATTTTTTTTAACAACCTTAGAACACATATATGCAGGATTGAATTACTATGATTTTTTTTTTATATTCTTAGAACACAGATATTCATGATTGAATTACTATGAATTTTTTTTAACAACCTTTGAACACATATATGACGGATTGAATCACTGTGAAATTTTTTTGACAACCTTAGAACACATATATGCATGATCGAATCACTATTAAATTTTTTTGACAACCTTAGAACACATATATTCATGATTCAATCACTTTGATTTTTTTTTGACATCATTAGAACACATATAAGCATGATTGAATCATTATAATTTTTTTTTTACAACCTTAGAACACATGTATGCATGATTGAATTACTGTGATTTTTTTGATAGCCTTAGACTACATATATGTATGTTTGAATTTCTATAGGTCTTTTTCGACAACCTTAGAACACTTATATACATGATTAAATCACTATAAATTTTTTTGACAGCCTTAGAACACATATATGCTTGACTGAATCACTATGAATTTTTTTTGACAGCTTTAGAACACATATATGCATGATTGAATCACTATGATATTTTTTGACAACCTTAGACACATAGATGCATGTTTAAAACAATAATTTTTTTTGACAGCCTTAGAACACATATATGCATGATTGAGAATTACTATGATTTTTTTTTAACAACCTTAGAACACATACATGCTGGAATGAATCACAATAAATTTTTGTTGCAGCCTTAAAAGACATATATGCATGACTGAATCACTATTAATTTTTTTTTACAAGCTTAGCGCACATATATGCATGATTGAATTACTATAAAATTTGTTGACAGCCTTGGAACACATATATGCATGATTGAATTACTATGAAATTTTTTTAACAACCTTACAAAACATATATGCATGATTGAATCACCTAATTAATGACAATCAAAGAAAAAAAACCCTAATCAACAAAAATAAAAATAAAACCTAGTAAAAAATCAAAGAAAATCAAAGGCGATCAAAGAAAAATCAAAGCCTTAATAAAAAAAAGTATAAAAAAAATCAAAGAAAAAACCTTAATCAATGACATTCAAATAAAAAATACCTAATCAATAAAAATCAAAGAAAAAATTCTAATAAAAAATCAAAGAAAATCAAAGCCCTAACAAAAGAAGATCAAATAAAAATCAAAGCCATAATAAAAGAAAATAAAAAAAAAAGCTAAGAAAAAGAAGAAGAAGAAGGGGAGAGACATACAGAGAGAGGAAAGAAGAATATGAAGAAAGAAGAAAATATATATAGAGAGAGAGCTCACATTCCCAGTAGTCGCTGCACAAGGGAGAGAGAGGTGAAGACAATGAGAGGGTCTGGGAGACCTCTTCCCTTTTTTTTGTTTAAAGAGTGTTCCTCGTCCTTGTTCTTTATGTAATAAGGGGTTGTAGACAGTCATATTTTTTCAAGATGCTCAAATGATAATATTGTTGGAAAGTGTTTTCTCAGGTCCTAAGACAAAAATCCCAAATTGAGTCATTTTCTACTATAGTTTATGAAAAATCCTAAAAAGTCAGGTATATCTCTTTGAATTTTAGGAAAAATCCTACAAAAATGTCAAAAACACCCAAAATACAATAAAATCCCTAATTTTTAGGGTTTTTTGTTTGATAGGTTTTGACGTCTGATAGTTTTTTCCTTCCGGCACTTTGTCGTCCAACCCCTGTCCTAACTCTCTTGTCCCTACCTTATGCTGGACGGTAGAGCTCTTATGTCATCCCAGTGTTGGACAACATAGATGTTTTGTCGTCCTAACCCGCTTGTCTCTGTCCTGTTCTTGTGCCCATCCTAGTGCTGGATGATAGAGATGTTTTGTCATCCTAACCATTTTTTATGCAGAGCATCCTGAAGATTCGAGCTTTGAAGATGAATTGGATCCAAATCCAATTTCTAAAATCTGATCCAGGATGCGATCCATGGCAGATCCAATTGTACAGGACTATTTAGGTATAATTGGATCTCTGCTAACGCAAATCCATGTTGAATATCACATTTCAAAGTCTGAGATATTTTGCATTTATCTTCTTAGAGATTATAATTTTGTTTTTTTATTCCATTTTATCATATTAAAGAATCATATTAAATATTTTTTTTTCTTTTTTTAGGTGCTAGATTTTATGGATCTCGATAGTTCTGGTGCCCTGTAGGATCTTTTTGTGGCACTAGAGGGTGTATGGGGTATATAGGCAATTTTTTTTCATCATTTGCATTTTATAATCATGCATATATGTGTTCTAAGGCTTTCAAAAAAAACTCATAGTGATTCAATGATGCATATATGTGTTCTATGGCTGTGAAAAAAAAATCATAGAGATTGAATCATGCAATTATATGTTCTAATGCAGTAAAAAAAATGTAGTGATTCAATCACGCATATATGTGTTCTTAGGTTGTTAAAAAAATTTGTAGTGATTTAATCATGCATATATGTGTTCTAAGGCTGTCAAAAAATTTCATAGTGATTCAATGATGCATATATGTGTTTTATGGCTGTGAAAAAAAAATTCATAGAGATTGAATCATGGAAATATATGTTCTAATGCGGTCAAAAAAATATTGTGATTCAATCATGCATATATGTGTATTCATAGTTATTCAATCTTGCATATATGTGTTCTAACGTTGCCAAAAAAATTATGTAATGATTCAATCCTGTAGATATTTGTTACAAGGTTGTCAAAAAAAATTAGACTGATTGAATCATGCATATATGTGTTCTAATAATGTCAAAAAAATTATAGTGATTCAATCATGCATATATGTGTTCTAAGACTGCCAAAAAAAATTATAGTGATCTAATCATGCATATATATGCTCTAAGGCTGTCAAGAAAATTTGATAGTGATTGAATCATGCATATATATGTTCTAATATGGTCAACAAAAATTTGTAGTGATTCAATCATGCATATATGTGTTCTAAGGTCATCAAAAAAAATTCACAGACATTTAATCATGCATATATATGTTCCTAGGCCTTCAGAAAACATTCATTATGATTGAATAATGCATATATGTGTTCTAAGTTTGTCAAAGAAAATTATAGTGATTCAATCATGCATATTTGTGTTCTAAGGCTGTTAAAAACTTTCAAAGTGATTCTATCATGCATATATGTGTTCTAAGGCTGTCAAAAAAATTTAAATCTAGCATATATGTATTCTAAGGCTCTAAAAAAAAAATCATAGCGATTCAATCTTGCATATATGTGTTCTAAACCTGTCAAAAAAAAAATCATAGTCATCCAAACATGCATATATGTTTTATAAGGTTCTCAAAAAAATTTTATAGGGACTCAATCTTTCATATATGTGTCATAAGGTTATCAAAAAAATTACATAGTGATTTAACCAAGCATATATGTGTTCTAAGGCTACCAAGAAAATTTCAATCATGCATATATGTGTTCTAAGGATGTCAAAAAAAAATTATTACGATTCAATCATGCATATATGTGTTATAAGTTTGCCAAAAAAAATCATTGTGATTCAATCATGCATATATGTGTTCTAAGGCAGTCAAAAAAATTCATAGTGATTCAATCTTTCATATATGTGGTCTGAGGTTGTCAAAAAAAAATTATAGTGATTCAATTATGCATATATGTATTCTGAGGTTGTCAAAAAACAATTCTAGTGATTCATTCATGCATACATTTCTTATATAATGCTGTCAAAAAATTTCTAGTGATTTAATCATGCATACATTTGTTATAAAATGCTTTCAAAAAAATACACAGTAATACAATCATGCATATATGTGTTCTCAGCTTGTCATAAAAAATTTATAGTGATTCAATCATACATATATGTGTTCAAATGTTGTCAAAAAAAATTTAAGTGATTCAATCATGCATATTTTGGTCTAAGGAAGTCAAAACATCTGCATAGTGAGTCAATCATGCATATATGTGTTCTAAGGCTGTCAAAAAAATCATAGTGACTCAATCATGCATATATGTGTTCTAAGATTGTGAGAAAAAAATCATACTGATTCAATCCTGCATATATGTGTTCTAAGGCTATCAAAAAAATTTATAGTGATTCAATCATACATATATGTGTTCTAAGGCTGCCAAAAAAAAATCATAGTGATTCAATCATGCATATATGTGTTCTATGGTTATCAAAAAAAATTTATAGTGATTCGATCATGCATATTTGGGTTCTTAGGCTGTGAAAAAAATTTCATGCTGATTTAATGAAGCATATATGTGTTCGAAGGATGTCAAAAAGCTTTACAATGAATCTATCATGCATATATGTGTTCAAAGGCTTTGAAAAAAAAATTATAGTGACTCAATCATGCATACATTTGTTCTTAAGGCTGTCAAAAAAAATCTAGTGATTCAATGACGTGTAAATTAGTTATATAATGCTTTCAAAAAAATCATAGTAATACAATCATGCATATATGTTTTATGAGGTTGTCATAAAAATTTATAGTGATTCAATAATGCATATATGTGTACTAAGGTTGTCATAAAAATTTATAGTGATTCAATAATGCATATATGTGTACTAAGGTTGTCAAAAAAAATCATAGTGATTCAATCATGCATATATCTATTCTAAGGCTGTCAAAAAAAATTTATAGTGATTCAATATTGCATATATGTGTTCCAAGTTTTTCAATAAAAAATTATAGTGATTCAATCTTCCATATATGTGTTCTAATGCTGTCAAAAAAATTAAAGTGATTCAATAATGCATATTTGTGATCTAAAGAAGTCAAAAAAGTTTCACAGTGAGTCAGTCACGCATATATGTGTTCTAAGGTAGTCAAAAAAATCATAGTGACTCAATCATGCATATATGTGTTCTAACATTGTCAGAAAAAAATCATACTTATTCAATCCTACATATATGTGTTCTACGGCTGTAAAAAAAAATTATAGTGATTCAATCATGCATATATGTGTTCTAACATTGGCCAGTGGCTAGGCGGGGACCAAGAGTGGTAGGGCCCCCGTGGCCTGGCCTCTTGTCCAGCCCCCTTCGGGTTTTTGGTTCCCCGATGGCGCCACAGCGGCACCGGGTGCTAAGGCACCTGGTAACCTTGACCCCCCCTTGTTGGGCAGCCCCTTGAAGTGCTCTGACCCGGGGTTTGAACCCCCTTATGGGTAGCACCAAGGTTGGCGCGACCCCATGGAGTTCCACAGGAACTCATCAGTGACAACGGTCGCCTTTTCGTTCCGTTAGGGAATGTCGAGCCTTATAGGCGGTATGTGTCTCTGGCAAACAACCTATGTTGCGGTTGGAGGCTTCAGTTGCTCGTACCCTGCAACCTCGTAAGGGAGGCAGTGCGGACGGGGTTCAAGCGGTGTTGCGACACATACACACATAGGGATGTCCGGTTCTATGGACCTTTAGGGTTTCGGTCACATTCGTGCCCAGACGTGCGGACCGCACTTTGGATATGCCAATGTTATTCCCATTAGCATGGGATTATATTGAATTCTATTTCTATCCCCTGACACTTGTGAGTGTGGGTCTCGCGAGGATACCTGGGGATGGCTCTGCTACACGAGATTCTATCGTGTTATGATTATTGTACGCGTTTTTGGACGAATTTGCACTTATGCGAGTTGTCCTGTTTCGTGAGAGCAAGTTGGCACGTCCGGACACGTACATCACTAGCTCACTTTTCGAGCATTTTTCGTGTTTGGACCCCCTGTCGTATATCAATGGATATACACTACACCAGAGGCGTGCTTTACACTCGACATGGCATGCACTTGGAAAGGTACGGGAATTATCGTAGGGTGTGACACTTTGACCTATTGAGGTCTTGAGACTCGGTTGGGGTCTACGGGCAATGGCCGGGTTGGTGAGAATGTGCTCACATGTTCGTGTCGCCCTAGGCATAAATAAAATGTTATATTATCGTCTTCACAGGCGATGTGCTCGTGGTGGCCGTGTGAGGCCGAGCACGTGGATGGGCAGGCCAAGTCCTCGTTTGCGTACCCCACGGGGACCACGAGGCGCGACTACCTCGAGAGAAGGTATGACTTAAAGTATGAGCCTAAATAAGATAAACCTGCCGCGCCCCATTCACAATTTGGTCACCCAGGGAGAGGGTGAATGGTACAACCCCAAGTGACGTGTCGTTACTATGACTTGTTCTTTAGAAGAGCCGATGTGCCCTCTGACCTCCAGTCACTCGGAGTTAGGGAGGTCAAGGTACCCTCTGCAGGGACCTTTACTACTGCAGTAGTACGGATTGCAATCCTTTACCCCTGTGAAAGGTTTCTCCTGGTTGCGTGTCGCCCACAGATGGTTTTCTCGTTCTGTAGCATCCCCGGTTACCACATTAGAAAATTGAATAACAGACGTCGGGGGCATGTCTCACAGAACTCGAGGGTTTTCCTTCGCGTACCCGAAGGAGGTAAAAAGATGAACATAAGGACTAACCAATCAGACTGACTTACTGTAGTTGCTACTTTAGAGCAGTACACACTTTTGTTCAGTTGCTACCCTCTGTTGGTTGGTTCCTACACTGTTGCTTTAGCTGCTACTTCTGCCTTCAGTTTCTGTTTTGTTACTTTAGTAGTTTCACTGTTACTTATTTGTAGTTTTACAGTCTTGTGGCACGTGCACCTACTTGACACGCACTGGTATTTTTATTAAAGTTCTTCTAACTGTTCCATCATGCTAGTTATAGTCTGGTACTTAGCACACTTGTAGCTTGTTGCTTACCTTCTGTTTTTCCTTAAGAATGATAATGTATGGATGGGTTGTCTCACCAACTCGCAAGAGTACTGACCCCGTTTTATGGGGATACAGGTGACGAGTAGATGCAGCGCGATGCGACGACGCACAGCAGTAGCCTTGAGACCCACACTTTGCAGCAAATTCTGGCTTCTTCTGGTTTTGGGGTTGAGAGGTTGTACCCCTCCTTTTTGTGGGACTGTCCCTTTTTGTACCCAGTCTCGTTTTGTATCATTATAACTATTGTGGAAATGAAGAATACTTTACTTGTCTACTGTGGTTTGGTTTTCTCACTGTGGCTCGCTCAGACTTGTGACCCTTGCTTTACCCGTGTTTCCCTCCTTTACTTCCGCTAGTTGTTTTTCACTTTGTATATCCTTCAAAAAAAAAATTTCCTCAAAAACCAAAGGTTTTTACAAGGTCGGGGTTTGGGGCGTCACATTCAATCATGCATATATTTGTTCTATGGTTGTCAAAAAAAGTTTATAGTCATTCAATCTTGCATAATGTGTTCAAACACTGTCAAGAAATTATATATTGATCTAATCCTGCATATATGTGTTCTAATGCTGTCAAAAAAAATTTATAGTGATTCAATCACGCATATATATGTCGTAAGGTTGTCAAAAATATCACAGTGTTTCAATCCTGCATATATGTGTTCTAAGGTTGTCAAAAAAATTTGATTCACTCTTGCATATTGCAGTTCTAATGCTGTCCAAAAAATTTTGTAGTGATTCAATCACGCATATATGTGTTCTAAGGCTGGCAAAAAAAATTCATAGTGATTCAATCATGCATATATGTGTTCTAAGGCTGTAAAAAAAAATTTATAAAGACTCAATCATACATATATGTGTTCTAAGGTTGTCAAAAAAAGGTTTATAGTCATTCAATCATGCATAATGTGTTCTAACGCTGTCAAAAAAATTTATAGTGATTTAATCATGCATATATATGTTCAAATGGGGTAAAAAAAAATTCATAGTGATTCAATCATGCATATATATGTTCTAAGGTTGTCGAAAAAAATTCAGTGTTTCAATCATGCATATATGCATTTTAAGGTTGTCAAAAAAAATTATAGTGACTCAATCATGCATATATGTGTTCTAAGGCTGTCAAAAAAAAATCATAGTGACTAAATCAGGCATATATGTGTTCTAACATTGTTAATAAAATTTTTTTGTGATTCAATGATGCGTATATGTGTTCTAAGGTTGTCAAAAAAATTTCATAGTGATTTAATCATGCATAAATGTGTTTTAAGATTGTCAAAAAGCTTTATAGTGATTCAAACGTGTATATATGTCTTCTAAGGCTGGCAAAAAAAACTCATAGTGACTCAATCATGCATATACGTGTTCTGAGGCTCTCAAAAAAATTTTATAGAGATTCAATCTTCCATATATGTGTTCTAAGGATGACAAAAAAAATTATAGTCATTCACTCTAACATATATGTGTTCTAATGCTGTCAAAAATTTCCATAGTGATTTAATCCAACATATACGTGTTCTAATGCTGCAAAAAAATCATAGTGACTCAATCATGCATATATTTGTTCTAATGTTATAAAAAAAAATCATAGTGATTCAATTCTGCATATATGTGTTCTAAGGCTGTAAAAAAAATTATAGTGATTCAATCATGCATATATGTGTTCTAATATTTTCAAAAAAAAAATTATAGTGACTCAGTCATGCATATATGTGTTCTAATATTTTAAAAAAAAAATTATAGTGACTCAATCGAGCATATATGTGTTGTAAGGTTGTCAAAAAAAATTCAGAATGACTCAATCAAGCATATATCGGTTCTAACGATGTCAAAAAAAAATCAGAGTGATTCAATCATGCATATATGTGTTCTAAGGCTATTAAAAAAATTCCATAGTGATTCAATCATGCATATATGTGTTCTAACGCTGTAAAAAAAATTTCATAGAGATTTAATCATGCATAAATGTGTTCAAAGGCTGTCAAAAAGCTTTATAGTGATTCTATCTCCTATATATGTGTTCTAAGGCTAGCAAAAAAAATTTATAGTCGAATATTCAATCATGCATATAAGTGTTCTAATGCAGTCAAGAATTTTCATAGTGGTTTAATATAGCATATATGTTTTCTAATGCTTTCAAAAAAATTTACACATTGATTCAATCATACATATTTGCATTCTAAGGTTGTCAAAAAATTTTATAGTGAATCAATCATGGGTATATGTGTTCTAAGGTTGTCAAACAAAATTTTGGTGATTTAATCATGCATATATATGTTCTAATGCTGTCATTAAAAATTCATAGTGATTCAATCACGCATATATGTGTCCTAAGGTTGTCAAAAAAAATTCATACTATTTCAATCATGCATATTTGTGTTCTAAGGTTGTCAAAAAAAAATAGTGATTCAATCATGCATATATGTGTTCTAATGCTATCAAAAAAAAATTATAGTGATTCAATCATGCATATATGTGGTCTAAGGCTGTAAAAAAATATAGAGATTCATCAATGCATATATGAGTTCTAAGGCTATCAAAAAAAATTTATAGTGATTCAATCATGCATATATTTGTTCTAAGTCTATCAAAAAAATTTCATAGTGATTTAATCATGCATATATGTGTTCTTAGGCAGTCAAAAAAATTTCATAGTGATTTAATCATGCATATATGTGTTCTAAGGTTGTCAAAAAGCTTTATAGTGATTCTATCTTGTATATATGTGTTCTAAGGCTGGCAAAAAAAATCATAGTGATTCAATCATGCATATATCTGTTCTAAGGCTGTCAAAAAACATTCATCGTGATTCAATCATGTATATATGTGTTCTAAGGCTGTCAAAAAAAATTATAGTGATTCAATCATGCATATATGTGTTCTAAGGGTGACAAAAAAAATTCATAGTTATCAAATCATGCATATATGTGTTCTAAGGTTCTATAAAAATTTTATAGTGATTCAATCATGCATATATGTGTTATAATCTTGTCAAAAAAAATATAGTGATTCAATCATGCATATATGTGTTCTAAGGCTGTCAAAAAAATTCATACTGACTCAATCATGCATATATCTGTTCTATCGTTGTCAATAAAAATTTAGACTAATTCAATCATGCGTATATGTGTTCTAAGGCTGTCAAAACAATTTTATAGTGATTCAAACTTCAATATATTTTTAGTAAAGTTGTCAAAAAAATTATAGTGACTCAATCATGCCTATATGTGTTCTAATGCTATAAAAAAATGTAGTAATTCAATATGTGTTTGTATGTTCTAAGGCTATCAAAAAAAATTAGAGTGACTTAATCATGCATATATATGTTCTAAGGCAGTCTAAAAAAAATCATAGTGATTCAATCATGCATAAATGTGTTCTAAGGTTGTCAAAAAATTTACACATTCATTCAATCATGCATATATGCATTCTAAGGTTGTCAAAAAAAAGTTATAGTGATTCATTCATGCATATATATGTTTTAATGCTTTCAAAAAAAATTCATAGTGATTCAATCACGCATATATATGTCCTAAAGTTGTTAAAAAAGTTCACAGAATTTCAATCATGCATATTTGTGTTCCAAGGATGTCAAAAAAAAATTATAGTGATTCAATCATGCATATATGTGTTCTAATACTCTCAAAAAATTTTATAGTGATTCAATCAGGCATATATGTGTTCGAAGGATGTCAACAAAAATTATAGTCATTTAATCATGCATATATGTGTTCTAATGCTGTCAAAAAAATTTATAGTGATTTAATCATGCATATATGTCTTCTAATGCTGTAAAAAAAAATTGTAGTGATTCAAATATGCATATATGTGTTCTAAGGTTGTCAAAAAATTTCATAGTCATTTAACCATACATATATATGTTCTTAGGCTATCAAAAAAAATACATTATGAAATCATTCATATATATGTTCTCAGCTTGTCAAAAAAAAATCATAGTGATTCAATCATGCATGTATGTTTTTTATGGTTGTCAAGAAAATTTCATAGTGATTCAATCATGCATATATGTGTTCTAAGGCTGTCAAAAAAAATAAATCTTTCATATATGTATTCTAACGCTCTCAAAAAAATTCAAAGTTATTCAATCTTGCATATATATGTGTTCTAAGGCAGTCAAAAATATTTCAGTGATTCAAACATGCATATATGTGTTCTACGGCTGTCAAAAAAAAAGTTACAGTGATTCAATCATGCATATATGTGTCTTAAGAATGTCAAAAAAAAAAATCGATCATGCAAATATGTGTTCTAAGGCTGTCAAAAAATTTTCATAGTGATTCAATCAAGTATATATGTGTTCTAAGGCTATCAACAAAAATGCACTATGATTCAATCTCGCATGTATTCTAAGGCTGTTAAAAAAGTTTCATAGTGATTCAATCATTCATATATATGTTTTGAGTTTGTTAAAAAAAATCATAGTGCATATATGTGTTCTAAGGTTGTCAAAAAAAATTTCTAATCTTTCAATTATGCATATACTTGTTCTAAATCAGTAAAAAAAATCATAGTAATACAATCATACATATATGTTCTAAGGTTGTCAAAAAAAATTCATAGTGATTCAATCTTGCATATATGTGTTCTAAGGCTGTCAAAAAAAAATTATAGTGATTCAATCTTGAATGTATGTATTCTAAGGTTGTCAAAAAAAAATTTATAGTGATTCAATCATAAATATATGTGTTCTAATGTTATCAAAATAAATTTATAGTGATTCAATCATTTGTATATGTGTTCTAAGGTCATCAAAAAAAATTTATAGTGTTTCAATCATGCATATCTGTGTTCTAAGGCTGTCTAAAAAAAAATATCGATTCAACCTTGCATATATGTGTTCTAAGGTTGTCAAAAAAAATTATAGAGATTCAATCAAGCATATATGTGTTCTAAGCGCGTGAAAAAAAATTTATAGTGATTCAATCATGCATTTATGTGTTCTAATGCTGTCAAAAAAAACTTATAGTGATTAACTCATGCATATATGTATTTTAACATTGGTAAAAAAACTTTCATTGTGATTCAATCATGCATATATGAGTTTTAAGGCTGTCAAAAAAATTTTATAGAGATTCAATCATGCATATATGAGTTTTACGGTTGTCAAAAAAATTTAATAGCGATTCAGCCATGCATATATATGTTCTAAGGCTTTCAAAAAAATGTATAGTGATTCAATCATGCATATATTTGTTCTAAGGTTGTCAAAAAAAAATTATATTCATCCAATCAAGCAGATATGGGTTCTAGTGTTGTCAAAAAAAATTCACAGTGATTTAATCATGTATATATTTATTCTAACATTGAAAAAAAAAATTATAGTGATTCAATCATGCATATATGTGTTCTAAGGCTGTCAGAAAAAATTTATAGTGATTCAATCATGCATATATGTGTTCTAAGGCTCTTAAAAAAAATTCACAGTGATTGAATCAAGCATATATATGTTCTAATGCAGTCTAAAAAGATTTACAGTGATTCAATCATAAATGTATGTGTTCTAAGGTTGTTAAAAAAATTGACAGTAAATCAATCATGAATATATGTTTTATAAGGTTGTTAAAAAAATTTATAGTAATTCAATCTTGCATATATGTGTTCTAAGGCTGTATAAAAAATTTTATAGTGATTTAAGTATGCAGATGTCTCTAGGGTTGTCAAAAAAATTTCATAGTGATTTAATGATGCATATATGTATTCAAAGGCTGTCAAAAAAATTTGTAGTGATTAAATCTTGCATATATGTTTTCTAAGGGTGTCAAAAAAAAATTATACTGATTCAATCAGGCATAAATGTGTTCTAAGGTTGTAAAAAAAAAATTAGTAGAGATTCAATCTTGCATATATGTGTTCTAATGATATCAAAAAATATTCATAGTGATTCAATCATGCATATATGTGTTCTAAGTATGTGAAAAAAAATTCAAGTTATTCAATCTTGCATATATGTGTTCTAAGAATGTCAAAAGAATTTCACAGTGATTCAATCATGTATATATGTGTTCTAAGTCTGTCAAAAAAAAATTAGAGCGACTTAATCATGCATATATGTGTCAAAAAAAAATTTGTAGTGATCCAATAATGGGTATATGTGTTCTAAGGGTGTCAAAAATATTTTATAGTGATTTGATCATGCGTATATGTGTTTTAAGGCTATCAAAAAACATTCATAGTGATTCAATCATGCATATATATGTTCTAAGGCTGTCAAAAAATTTTCATTGTGATTGAATCATGCATATATATATATGTTTAAATGCGGTAAAAAAAAGTTGTAGTCATTCAATCCTGCATATATGTGTTCTACGTTTGTCAAAAAATTTGAATACTCTTTTAATCATGCATATATTTGTTCTAAGAAAGATAAAAAAAATTCATTGTGATTCAATCATGCATATTTGTTTTCTAAGGTTGTCAAAAAAAATTCATAGTAATTCAATCATGCATATATGTTTTCTAAGGTTGTCAAAAAAAAATCATAGTAATTCAATCATGCATATATGTGTTCTAAGGTTATCAAAAAAATTTATTGATTCATTCATGCATAAATGTATTTTACGGCTGTCAAAAAAATCATTGTGATTGAATCAGGCATATATATGTTCTAATGCGGTTAAAAAAATTATAGTGATTCAATCATGCATCTATGTGTTCTAAGGGTGTTGAAAAAATTCTATAGTCATTTAATCATGCATATATGTGTTCTAATTCTATTAACAAAAATCATTATGATTCAATCAAGCATAAATGTATTCTAAGGCTGTCAAAAAACATTCATAGAAATTGAATAATGCATATAAGTGTTCTAAGGTTGCCAAAAAAAATTCATGGTGATTCAAACATGCACATATGTGTTCTAAGGTTGTCAAAAAAATTTTATAGTGACTCAATCTTGCATATATGTGTTTTAAGGCTGTTAAAAGAATTTCACAGAAATTCAAACAAGCATATATATGTGTTCGATGGCTGTCACAAAAATTTCATAGTGATTCAATCTGGTAGATGTGTTTTAAGGTTGTCCAACAAAATTATAGTGATTCAATCATGCATATATGTGTTCTAAGGCTGTCAAAAAAAATTGGTACTGACTAAATCATGCATGTATGTGTTGTAAGGCTGTCAAAAATATTTCATTGTGATTCAATCATGCGTATATGTGTTCTATAGTTGTCAAAAAAAAATTATAGTGATTCAATCATGAATATATGTGTTCTAAGTTTGTCAAAAAAAATCATAGCGATTCAATCATGAATATATGTGTTCTAAGGTTGTCAAAAAAATTTCATAGTGATTAAATCATGCATATATATGTTCTAACGCAGTCAAAAACAATTTGTAGTGATTCAATCACGCATATATGTGTTCTAAGGTTGAAAAAAAAAATCAATAGTCATTTAATCATGCATATATGTGTTCTAAGGGTGTTAAAAAATTTTAATTGTGATTCAATCATGCATATATGTGTTCTAAGGTTGTCAAAAAATTTCACAGTAATTCAATCATGCATATATATGTTCTAAGGTTGTCAAAAAACATTTATAGTGATTCAATCATCCATATATGTGTTCTAAGGTTGTCAGAAAAAATCATAGTATTTAATCATGCATATATGTGTTTTGCGGCTGTCAAAAAAAAAATCATAGTGATTCAATCATGCATATATATGTTCTAAGGCTATCAAAAAAATCTTTGTGATTCATTCATGCATATATGTGTTCCAAGGTTTACAAAAAAAATTCATAGTGATTTAATCATGCAGATATGTGTTCTATGTACTAACGTTGTAAAAAAAAATCATAGTCATTCAGTCATGCAAATATATGTTTTAAATCTGTCAAAAAAAAATAGTGATTTGATCATGCATAAAAGGCTGTCTAAAAAAATTTTGAGTGATTCAATCATTCATATATGTGTTCTTAAGTCGTCAAAATTTTTTAAGAGTGGTTCAATCTTGCATATATGTGTTTTAAGTTTTTCAAAAAAAACATCATGGTGATTCAATCATGCATATATGTGTTCTAAGGATGCCAAAAAAACTTCAGAGTGATTCGATCAAGCATATATGTTTTCTAAGGCTATCAAAAAACATTCATAGTGATTCAAATATGCATGTATGGGTTCTAAGGCTGTCAAAAAAAATTTATTGAGATTCAATCATTCATATATGTGTTCTAACATTGTCAAAAAAAAATTATAGTGATTCAATCATGCATATGTTCTTAGGTTGTCAAAAAAAATCATATTGATTTAATCAAGCATATATGTGTTCTAAGGTTTGCAAAAAAAAATTATAGTGAATCAATCATGTATATATGTGTTCTAATGCTCTAAAAAAAATTTAAAGTGATTTAATCATGCATATATGTGTTCTAACGCTGTTAAAAAAATCATAGTGATTCAATCATGCATATATAAGTTCTAAAGCTGTCAAAAAAATCCATAGTGATTAAATCATGCATATATGTGTTCTAAGGCTTTCAAAAAAAAAATCATAGTTATTCAATCTTGAATACTAGTGTTCTAAGTCTCTCAAAAAAAAATTTATAGTGATTAATCATGCATATATGTGTTCTAACGCCATTAAAAGAAAATTTTATTGACTCAATCCTGCATATATGAGTTCTAATGTTGTCAAAAAAAATTCATAGTAATTCAAATATGCATATATGTGTTTATAAGGCTGTCAAAAAATTTCATACTGATTGAGTGATGCATATATGTGTTTTAAGGTTGTCACAAATATTTTATAGCGATTCAATCATGCATATATGTGTTCTAAGGCTCCCAAAAAATTTCATAGTGATTTAATCATGCAGATATGTGTCCTAAGGTTGTCAAAAAAATTTATAGTAATTTAATCAGGCATATATATATATGTGTTCTAAGGTTGTAAAAAAAATTTCATAGTGATTCAATCATGCATATATGTTTTCTAAGTCTGTCAAAACAATTTTATAGTAATTCAATCATGCATATATTTGTTTTAAGGCTATCAAAAAAATTATATTGTGATTCATTCATGCATATATGTGTGGTAAGTTTGTCAAAAAAAAATCATAGTGATTTAATCATGCATATATATGTTCTATGTTCTAACGTTGTAAAAAAAATATCATAGTGATTCAATCATGCAAATATTTGTTCTAAGGCTGTCCAAAAAAAATTATAGTGATTCAATCATGCATATTTGTGTTCTAAGGCTCGAAAAGAATTTATAGTGTATCAATCATGCATATATGGGTTTTGTGGTTGTCAAAAAAACTTTATTGTGATTCAATCATGCATATATGTGGTCTAACTTTGTCTAACAAATTTTATAGTGATTCAATCAAGCATACATGTTTTCTAAAGTTGTCAAAAGAAATTCATAGTGATTTAATCATGAATTTATGTGTTCTAAGGCTGTCAAAAAACTTCAGAGTTATTCAATCAAATACACGTGTTCTAAAGCTCTCAAAAAAAATTCATAGTGATTCAAGCATGCATATATGTGTTCTAACGCCGTTAAAAAAAATCATAGTGACTCAATATTGCTTATATGAGTTCTAACGTTGTCAAAAAAATCATAGTGATTCATTCATGCATATGTGTTCTAAAGTACTCAAAAAAATTTATAGTGATTCAATCTTGCTTATGTGTTCTAAAGTACTCAAAAAAATTTATAATGATTTAATCATGCATATATATGTTCTAAAGTTGTCAAAAAAATTTATAGTGATTCAACCATGCATATGTGTGTTCTAAGGCTGTCAAAAAAAATTCACAGTGACTCAATCATGCATATATTTGTTCTAACGTTGTCAAAAAAAAATTTATAGTGATTCAATCATGCATATGTGTGTAGTATGGTTGTCAAAAATATTTATATTGTTTTAATCATGCATATATATGTTCCAAAGATTTAAAAAAAAAATTACTGATTCAATCATGCATATATGTGTACTAAGGCTGTCATAAAAAATTTATAGTGATTCAATCATGCATATATGTGTACTAAGGTTGTCAAAAAAAATTATAGTCATTCAATCTTGCATATATGTGTTTTAATGTTGTCAAAAAATTTCAAGGTGATTTAATCCTCTATGTATGTTTTCTAATGTTGTCCTACAATTTTTGTAGTGACTCAATCGTGCATATATCTATTCTAACATTGTAAAAAAAATTCATAGTGATTCAATCATACATATATATGTTCTAAGGCTCCAAAAAAAACTCATAGTAATTCAATCATCCATATATGTGTTCTAAGGCTGTCAAAAAAATTTATAGAGATTCCATCTTGCATTTATAGTTATTCAATCATGCATATATGTGTTCTAATGTTGTCAAAAAAAATTGTAGTTATATAATCATGCATATATGTGTTTTAAGGCTGTCAAAAAAAAACATAGTGACTCGTTCAGGCATATATCTGTTCTAATGTTTTTCAAAAAAATTCAAAGTGATTCAATCATGCATATATGTGTTCTAAGGCTGCCAAAAAAAATCATAGTTATTCAATCATGTATATATGTGTTCTAAGGCTGTAAAAAAAATCATAGTGACTCAAACTTAAATATATTTGTTGTAACGTTGTCAAAAAAAAATATAGGGATTCAATCAGGCCTATATGTGTTCTAATGCTGTAAAAAAAAACTATAGTGATTCAATCACGCGTATATGTATTCTAAGGTTGTCAAACAAATTTCATAGTGATTCAATTGTGCATATATAAGTTCTAAGGCTCTCAAAAAAAAATCATAGTTATTCAATCATGCATATATGTGTTCTAAGGTTGTCAAAAAATTTACACAGTGATTCAATCATGCATATATGCATTCGAAGGTTGTCAAAAAAAATTATAGAGATTCTATCTTGCATATATTTATTTTAAGGTTGTGAAAAAAAAATTATTGATTCAGTCATGTATATATGTGTTCTAAGGTTGTCAAAAAATTTCATAGTAATTCAATCATGCATATATGTGTTCTAAGGTTGTAAAAAAAATTTATAGTGATTCAATCATGCATATATGTGTTCTAATGCTGAAAAAAAAATTAAAGTGATTCAAACATGCATATATATGTTCTAAGGCTGTTAAAAAAATTATATTGATTCAATCATGCATATATGCATTCTAAGGTTGTCAAAAAAATTTATAGTGACTCAATCATGCATATATGTGTTCTAAGACTATCAAAGAAATTTCATATTGATTCAACCACGCATGTATGTGTTCAAGGCTATCAAAAAAAATTGATTCTAATTCAATCATGCATATATGAGTTCTAACGTTGTCAAAAAAATTTCTAAGTGATTCAATCATGCATATATGTGTTATAAGGCTGTAAAAAAAAATCATTGTGATTTAATGATGCATAAATATGTTCTAACGCTGTCAAAAAGGTTTATAGCGATTCTATCGTGAATATATGTGTTCTACGGCTGGAAAAAAAGTTCATAGTGATTCAATCATGCATATATCTGTGCTAAGGCTGTCAAAAAAAAATCATAGTCATTCAATCATGTATATATATTTTATAACGTTGTCCAAAAAAAACTATTAGTGATTCAATCATGCATATATGTGTTCTAATGTTGTCAAAAAAAAATTATAATCATTCAATCATGCATATATGTGTTCTAAGGCTGTCAAAAAATTTTATAGTGATTCAATCATACTTATGTGTTCTAATATTGTTAAAAAAAAACTTGTGATTCAATCATTCATATATTTGTTCTCAGACTGTTAAAAAACTTTTATAGGGACTCAATCATGCATATATGTGTTCTAATGCGGTCAAAAATTTCTTAGTGATTCAATCATGCATATATTTGTTCTAAGGCTGTTACAAACAATTCAGATGCATATATATGTTCTAATGCGGTAAAAAAAAATTCTAGTGATTTAATCATGCATATATGTGTTCCAAGGTTCTCAAAAAAAATCATAGTCATTTAATCATGTATATATGTGTTCTAAGGCTGGCCAAAAAAATTCATAGTGATTCAATCATGCATATATCTATTTTAAGAATGTCAAAAATAAAAAATAGTTTTCAATCATGTATATATGTGTTATAAGGCTGTCCAAAAAAAACTTCTAGTGATTCTATCATGCATATATGTGTTCTAATGTTGTAAAAAAAAATTATAATGATTCAATCATGCATATATGTGTTCTAAGGCTGTCAAAAAAATTTATAGTGTTTCAAAGTCATGTATATATGTGTTATAATGCGGTTAAAAAAAATTTGTGATTCAATCATTCATATATTTGTTCTAAGACTGTTAAAAAACTTTTATAGTGACTCAATCATGCATATATCTGTTCTAATGCAGTAAAAATTTTTATAGTGATTTAATGATGCATATATGTGTTCTAAGGCAATTACAAAAAATTCATAGTGATTGAATCATGCATATATATGTTCTAATGCGGTAAAGAAAAATCTAGTGATTGTCAAAAAAAATGATTGTGATTCAATCTTGCATATATGCATTCTAAGGCAATGAAAAAAAAATCATTATGATTCAATCATGTATATATGTGTTCTAAGTTTGTCAAAAGAATTCATAGTGATTCAATCATGCATATATGTGTTATAAGGCTGTAAAAAAAATTATTGTGATTTAATGATGCATAAATATGTTCTAACGCTGTCAAAAAATTTTATAGCGATTCTATCGTGAATATATGTGTTCTACGATAGGCAAAAAAAATTCATAGTGATTCAATCATGCATATAACTGTTCTACGGCTCTCAAAAAAATTCAGTCATTCAATCATGTATATATATGTTATAACGTTGTCCAAAAAAACTATTAGTGATTCAATCATGCATATATGTGTTCTAATGTTGTCAAAAAAAAATTATAATGATTCAATCATGCATATATGTGTTCTAAGGTTGTCAAAAGAATTTCATATTGATTCAATCATGCTCATATGTGTCCTACGACTGTCAAAAGAATTTCATAGTGATTCAATCATGCATATATGTGTTCTAAGAATGTAAAAAAAAATTCATAGTGATTCAATCTTGCATATATGTGTTCTAACGTTCATAAAAAATGTTAGTGATTCAATCTTACATATATATGTTCTAATGTTATAAAAAAAAATTGTAGTGATTCAATCATGCATATATGTATTCTAAGGCTGTCAAACAAAATTCATAGTGATTCAATCTTGCATATATTTGTTCTAAGGTTGTCAAAAAAAATGTATAGTGGTTCAATCATGCCTATATGTATTCTAAGGCTGTCAAAAAGCTTTCATAGTGACTCAAATCATGTATATATGTGTTCTAAGGTTGTCAAAAAAAATCATAATGATTCAATCCAGCAAATTTGTGTTCATAGTGATTTAATTCTACATATATGTATTCTAAAGTTTTTAAAAAAATTTATAGTAATTCAATCATGGATATATGTGTTCTAACGCTATCAAACAAATTTTATAGTGACTTAATCATGCATATATGTGTCTAAGGTTGTCAAAAAAGTTTCATAGAGATATAATCATGCGTATATGTGTTCTAAGGCTGTCAAAAAAAATTCATAGTGATTCAGTCATGCATATATGTGATCTAAGGTTGTCAAAAAAAACTTATAGTGATTCAATCATGCATATATGTGTTCTAATGTGGTCAAAAAAAAATTCATAGTGATTCAATCATGCATATATGTGTTCTGAGGCAATCAAAAAATTTATAGTGATTCAATTAGCATATATGTGTTTTAATGCTGTCAAAAAAAATTAGTGATTTAATCATGCATATATGCATTCTAAGGCTCTAAAAAAACTTTCATAGTGACTGAATCATGCATATATGTCTTCTAAGGCTATCAAAATATTTCATAGTGACCTAATCAAGCATATAAGTGTTATAAGGCATTCTAAAAAATTTCACAGTGATTCTATCTTGGATATATATGTTCTAAGGCCAGCAAAAAACTTTCATAGTGATTCAATCACGCATTTATGTGTTCTACGACTGTCAAAAAAATTTGATAATGACTCAATCATGCATATATGTGTTCTAAGACTGTCAAAAAAAATATTTATTGATTCAATCATGCTAATATATGTTCTAAGGTTGTCAAAAAAAAATTATAGTGATTCAATCAGGCATATTTGTGTTCTAAGGCTCGAAAAGAATTTATATTGTATCAATCATGCATATATGGGTTTTGTGGCTGTCAAAAAAACTTTATTGTGATTCAATCATGCATATATGTGATCTAACTTTGTGAAACAAATTTTATAGTGATTCAATCATGCATACATGTTTTCTAAAGTTGTCAAAAGAAATTCATAGTGATTTAATCATGCATTTATGTGTTTTAAGGCTGTCAAAAAACTTTATAGTTATTCAATCAAATACACATGTGTTCTAAGGCTCTCAAAAAAAATTCATAGTGATTCAAGCATGCATATATGTGTTCTAACACCGTTAAAAAAAATTCATAGTGACTCAGTATTGCTTATATGAGTTCTAACGTTGTCAAAAAAATCATAGTGATTCATTAATGCATATGTGTTCTTAAGTACTCAAAAAAATTTATAGTGATTCAATCTTTCATATGTGTTCTAAATTACTCAAAAAAAATTATAGTGATTTAATCATACATATATATGTTCTAAAGTTGTCAAAAAAATTATAGTGATTCAATCATGCATATGTGTGTTCTAAGGCTGTCAAAAAAATTCACAGTGACTCAATCAAGCATATATTTGTTCTAACGTTGTCAAAAAAAATTATAGTGATTCAATCATGCATATGTGTGTACTATGGCTGTCAAAAAAATTTATATTGTTTCAATCATGCATATATATGTTCTAAGGATTTAAAAAAAAATTATACTGATTCAATCATGCATATATGTGTACTAAGGCTGTCATAAAAATTTTATAGTGATTCAATCATGCATATATGTGTACTAAGGTTGTCAAAAAAATTTATAGTCATTCAATCTTGCATATATGTGTTTTAATGTTGTGAAAAAATTTCATGGTGATTTAATCCTCTATGTATGTGTTTTCTAATGTTGTCCAACAATTTTTGTAGTGACTCAATCGTGCATATATCTATTCTAACGTTGTCAAAAAAAATCATAGTGATTCAATCATACATATATGTGTTCTAAGGCTCAAAAAAAAAACTCATAGTAATTCCATCATCCATATATGTGTTCTAAGGCTGTCAAAAAAATTTATAGTGATTCCATCTTGCATTTATAGTTATTCAATCATGCGTATATGTGTTCTAATGTTGTCAAAAAAAATTGTAGTGATTCAATCATGCATATATGTGTTTTAAGGCAGTCAAAAAATCATACTGACTCATTCAGGCATATATCTGTTCTAATGTTTTTCAAAAAAATTCAAAGTGATTCAATCCTGCATATATGTGTTCTAAGGCTGCAAAAACAAAATTCATAGTTATTCAATCATGCATATATGTGTTCTAACGCTGTAAAAAAAATCATAGTGATTCAAACTTAAATATATTTGTTGTAACGTTGTCAAAAAAAAATTATAGGGATTCAATCATGCCTATATGTGTTCTAATGCTGTAAAAAAAACTATAGTGATTCAATCACGCGTATATGTATTCTAAGGCTGTCAAACAAATTTCATAGTGATTCAATTGTGCATATATAAGTTCTAAGGCTCTAAAAAAAATCATAGTTATTCAATCATGCATATATGTGTTCTAAGGTTGTCAAAAAATTTACACAGTGATTCAATCATGCATATATTCATTCTAAGGTTGTCAAAAAAAATTATAGAGATTCTATCTTGCATATATTTATTTAAAGTTGTGAAAAAAAAATTTATTGATTCAATCATGAATATATATATTCTAAGGTTGTCAAAAAAATTCATAGTAATTGAATCATGCATATATGTGTTCTAAGGTTGTAAAAAAAATTTATAGTGATTCAATCATGCATATATGTGTTATAATGCTGAAAAAAAAATTAAAGTGATTCAAACATGCATATATATGTTCTAAGGCTGTTAAAAAAAAATATACTCATTCAATCATGCATATATGCATTCTAAGGCTGTCAAAAAATTTTATAGTGACTCAATCATGCATATATGTGTTCTAAGACTATCAAAGAAATTTCATAGTGATTCAACCACGCATGTATGTGTTCAAGGCTATAAAAAAATTGATTCTAATTCAATCATGCATATATGAGTTCTAACGTTGTCAAAAAAATTTCTTAGTGATTCAATCATGCATATATGTGTTATAAGGCTGTAAAAAAAAATCATTGTGATTTAATGATGCATAAATATGTTCTAACGCTGTCAAAAAGGTTTATAGCGATTCTATCGTGAATATATGTGTTCTACGGCTGACAAAAAAAATCATAGTGATTCAATCATGCATATATCTGTTCAAAGGCTGTCAAAAAAAATTCATAATCATTCATTCATGTATATATATGTTATAACGTTGTCCAAAAAAACTATTAGTGATTCAATCATGCATATATGTGTTCTAATGTTATCAAAAAAAAATTATAATGATTCAATCATGCATATATGTGTTCTAAGGCTGTCAAAAAAATTTATAATGATTCAATCATACATATATGTGTTCTAATGTTGTTAAAAAAACTTGAGATTTAATCATTCATATATTTGTTCTAAGACTGTTAAAAAACTTTTATAGTGACTCAATCATGCATATATGTGTTCTAATGCGGTCCAAAATTTCTTAGTGATTCAATCATGCATATATATGTTCTAAGGCTGTTACAAAAAATTCATATGCATATATATGTTCTAATGCGGTAAAAAAAATTCTAGTGTTTCAATCATGCATATATGTGTTCCAAGGTTCTCAAAAAAATTCAGTCATTTTATCATGTATATATGTGTTCTAAGGCTGGCCAAAAAAATTCATAGTGATTTAATCATGCATATATCTATTTTAAGAATGTCAAAAAATAAAAAATAGTGTTTCAATCATGTATATATGTGTTATAAGGCTGTCCAAAAAAAACTTCTAGTGATTCTATCATGCATATATGTGTTCTAATGTTGTAAAAAAAATTATAATGATTCAATCATGCATATATGTGTTCTAAGGCTGTCAAAAAAATTTATAGTGTTTCATTCATGCATATATGTGTTATAATGCGGTTAAAAAAATTTTTTGAATCAATCCTTCATATATTTGTTCTAAGACTGTTAAAAAACTTTTATAGTGACTCAATCATGCATATATCTGTTCTAATGCGGTAAAAAATTTTATATTGATTTAAGGATGCATATATGTGTTCTAAGGCAGTTACAAAAAATTCATAGTGATTGAATCATGCATATATATGTTCTAATGCGGTAAAAAAAATTCTAGTGATTGTAAAAAAAAAAGCAATCATTGAATCATGTATTTATGTGTTCTAAGGTTGTTAATGCATAGTGATTCAATCATGCATATATGTGTTATAAGGTTGTCAAAAAAAATTTATAGTGATTAATCATGCATATATGTGTTCTAAGGTTGTCAAGAAAATTTCGTAGTGATTAAATCATGCATATATGTGTTCTGAGGCTGGTTAAAAAAATTGATAGTGATTCAATCATCCATATATGTATTCTAAGGCTCTTAAAAAAATTTCATAGTGATTCAATCTTGCATATATGTGTTCTAAGGTTGTCAAATTTTTTTTATAGTGATTCAATCATGGATATATGTGTTTGGATTAGTCCTGACCCAGATCTTGTTTGGGTCAGGTTCGGCCCAGATCATGTTTGAATTAGGTTCGATCCAAATGACATTTGTATTGGGTTCTACTCGCATCCTGTTTGGGTCCAATTCGACACAAATCCTGTTTGGATCGGGTCTGATGCGTATCCTGTTCGGATCGGTTCCAATCTGAATCCTGTTTGGATCGTGTCTATTTCGGATCATGTTTGGATCAGGTCCATCCTAGATCCTGTGTGGGTTTGGTCCGCGACATGGACCCATTTTGGATCGGTTCTGGCCCAGATCAAGTTTAGATCAGGTCTGATCCGAATCATGTTTGGATCGGGTGTGACCAGAATCACGATTGGATCGGGTTTAACCAGGATCATGTTTGGGTCTGGTCCAGACCGGATACTCTTTGGATCAGGGTTGATCCTTACTTGGTTTGGGACAGGTCTGACTCGTTTTGGGACAAGTCGGACCCCGATTTGGTTTGGTTCGGGTGTCACCCAGATCCTGTTGGTGTCGTGTCCGGACCTAATCATGTTTGGATTGGGTCACATCTGTATCCGGTATGGATCGGGTCCATCCCGGATCATGTTTGGTTCGAGTGCAAACCAGATTTGGTTTGTATCTGTGTCGCTCGGATCTTCTTCGGGTCACGTCGTGACAGGATCCAGTTTGGATTGGGTTGGACCCAGATCATGTTTGTTTCAGGTTGGACCTAGATTCGGTTTGGATCGGTTTCGGTCTAGCTCTTGTTTTGGACGGGTCCGACCCGGATCCTGTTTGGGACGGTTCTACTCCGAATCCGGTTTGGATATGGTTTGACCTGGGTCCTGTTTTGGACGGGTCTGACCTGGATACTGTTTTGAATGGCTCTGGCCTGGATCATGTTTGGGACGGGTCCAGCCCGGATCCTGTTTTGTCAGGTCTGGCCCAGATCATGTTTGGGTCTGTCCGACCCGGATGTTGTTTGTGTCGGGTCAAACCCAGATTGTGTTTGGAACGGGTCATGCCAGGATCTGATTTGGATCGGGTCAGACCCCGTTCCAGTTTGGATCGGGTCGAACTCGGATTATGTTTGCATCCGGGCGGGCCCGCATCCAGTTTGGATCAGGTCCAGCTCGTATCCTGTTTGGATCGGGTTCGATCCAAACAGGATTTGGATCAGGTCAAACCCGGTTTTGGTTTGGATCGGGTCAGACCTGGATTATGTTTGGATTAGGTCAGACCCGGATCCGGTTATGATCGGGTCAGACCGGATTATGTTTGGATCGGGCCAGACACAGATCCGGTTTGGATCGGGATGAGACTCATATCTAGTTTGGATCGGGTCAGAACCGGATCTGGTTTGATTCGAGTCTGACCCGGATCCTGTTTGGATCAAGTTTGATCCAACTAGGATTTGGATCGGGTCTAACCGTTTTAGTTTGGATCGGGTCAGACCCAGATTATGTTTGGACTGGGTCATACCTGAATCCTGTTTGGATCGGGTCCGACCCAAATCTTGTTTGGATCGGATCTCAGCCGGTTTTAGTTTGGATCCGATTGGACCTGGTTTATATTTGAATCCAGTCGGGCCCGGATCCTGTTTGGATCGTGTCAGGCCCGGTTTCGGTTTGGATCGGTCCGATCCGTATCACATTTGGATCGGGTCAGACCCGGATCGTGTTTGGATCGAGTTGGACCCATATTATTACTGTATCAGGTTGAACCCGGATTCGGTTTAGATCGGGTCTGACCCGAATCCTGTTTGGATCAAGACCAATCCAGATTCGGTTTCGATTGGGTCTGACCCGGTTTCGGTTTGGATTGGGTCTAACCCGGATCACTTTTAGATCAAATAATATTTGTAATAGGGTCTAGGCACTATTTATACCTGAACTGGATCAATGACCGATACGGCCCTTTCTCGGACCAGTTCGGGGCTGTTTTTAACTGGTTCCTTTCAGTTTTTCATCGGTTCCGAGATGTAATCAGTTTTTCATCGCTTTCATGAATCCATAAAAAGACAGGGATTTTCTCAATCGGTTGTAGGCTTGTATGTGCTTTTGTTCAAGTATTATACCGGTTCATTTGGAGCCATTTCAGATCGGTTCAGGGTATTTTTAGATCGGTCCTATCTTAAGGACTTTGGGTTTTACCTATTTGAGCTTGTTTTAGTTATTTTTCATGCTTTATAAGTGTTCATTGTTAAGAAAACTTGACTTGTGCATGTTAATTCAATTGTTTTTCATTTGTTAAGTTATGCATAAAGTTTTTAAGCATGAATTATGACTAAATTCAAGATATTTTATCATCAAAATAAGCTTATGCGTATAAGTTGAACACTTATTTCTAACGTTTTCACGTATAAAAGTATTTAGGTTTTTTCACGTATAAAAGTATCATCAAAATAAGCCTAGTATTTAGGTTTTTTCACGTATAAAAGTAAGAGGCATGGAGAAAGCAATAAAAGTACATATTTCTAACGTTTTCACGTATCTAAGATTACACAAAGGGATTAACAAATAAAAGTGCTAATTCCACGGCCAGGCCGTAATTTGTTAAAGCTTTCATAAAGCTAGACTAAGCAATAAAGTACCTTGTATTTGACCCTCTTCTTCTAGTTGACTAGCAATACCTTCTATGGCTTGGCCTACAACAGTACCTTGACCGACTCTGGGTCCAATAGAAGCAAAGTTTTATGGCCAATCCAGTAGCAATAACGGAAGCAGCAGAAATTAGGATATTCATGGTAAGTTCTTCACAGCAAAAAATGAAGAAATGGTTAATTATATAATCAAATAAACCAATGAATTGTTATTTTAATTTAGTACCTGAAATATATGATTGAATTAGGTAGGAGAGTAGAAAAATAAATGGTTGAATGAAAATAATTCATGCTTAAGTTCCATTTCTGTGAGAGGGTACTACGAATGTTCTACCATGTTCCATCAACACACTAAAGAGGTTATGCTAGATATCCGGTGTGAAAGTAGGCCAACATTTCTATTGGCAAATAAGAGGTTTCCAAGTGCATGCCCAAGTACTTATAACATCTTTGGTCGTAATTGCTTAAGTTCGTCTGCCATAGCCGTTTGGAATCCACAAACTATTCTGACCAACAGCCAGAATTTCTTTGAATATGTTCTTGAATTCATTCAAGACATGAGCAAAACTCAAAATGGAGAAGAAGAATATGGTCCTTGGGTTCCTTTTATTGGAACATTGTTCCTATTTATTTTTGTTTCTAACTGGTCAGGCACGCTTTTACCTTGGAGAATCATGCAGTTACCTCATGGAGAGTTAGTTGCACCTACGAATGATATAAATACTACTCTTGCTTTAGCTTTACTCACGTTAGTGGCACATTTTTATGTTGGCCTTACTAAAAGGAGATTGGGTTATTTCGGTAAACATTACTTTTACCAATTAATGTCTAAGACGATTTCACAAAACCTTTATCACTTATTTTTTGACTTTTCAAGAATATATTGGCCGTTGAATTAGTAGTTATTCTTGTTTCTTTAGTACATTTAGTGATTCGTGTGATGTTCCTCGTATTATTCACGAGCGGTATTCAGGCTATGATTTTTGCAACCTTATTTGTGGCTTATATAGGTGAATCCATGGAAGGTCATCATTAAGTAGCTTTCTATCAAATAAATAATAAAATAATGTTTTGAATTTCAAAGAGACGCTTTTTCTTTTTGAATTGATTTAAATTCAAAATTAAGTAAGCCCATGAATCTTATTCCAATAATTAATTCACGCATAGCTCAAGACACCTGCTTGAGGAACATGATTGATAAAAATATATTTATTTACATGTAGTATAGTGTAGGAAGAAAACTAGAGCAAGAGAAATATATGTATAATATTAATATTTATTATATTACGTATTACACTACAAAATTGTAAAAAAAGGGAGAATTCCCATTTTTTTCTAAGATCCCCTTTTGTCCTATTCATGTCATACATCAACTTTATTTTTCATCTCAATTACGATGATTCATAATTGGGATAATAATTGTAACTTGTTTGGGTCGTGCGACGAATCAACAGGAACTATATTCTGCGAAACCGTTGTTATTTCATTCCATTTTATTCAACAATTAACCAAAATTGGAACTAATTGCAATTGAATCAATCAATCATCAAATCTTGATATGTGATGATTCGTTTTGATGAATCTCTTTGTTTGAATCCTTGTGAGATAATGATAAGGACAAGTAAAAATCAAGTAGGTTACGTGGGTCGAGCTAGATAGCGTAGCTACATATTGTACGTGAACTCCGGTGTATGCTTAGAAGAATGATTCCAGGGTCCGATCCCATTCAATAGAAATAAGATAATGATGGTTTACATTATGGAAGAAACACATGTTTATGTGATAGTTGATATTCAATAGTTATATATAGACTACCCATGTATATTATTTCATTCCCGATATTACTACCGACTTTATATAGGTATAGATTCCACTTTCTCTATATGGATTACGATATAAGCCTTTCCTTTTCTGTCTGTGACTGTATATGTGGATTGAATACGAAGTCAAGCCTATGAATGCGTTTAAAGAAGATGAAGGAGAGACAAGAATTGAAAGAATCGGTTTGGAGCAAAGAAATAGAAGAACTATATTTATTGATTTACAAAAACTTCAATAGGGAATAAAAATGAGATATTGAAGTAGTTCTGATGATTCTGTAATATCAAATATCATCCCTTCTCAAATTAGGTTGGGAGTTCTTAGTTTAGTTGGATGGATCTTAGTGATGGAATGTGAAATACTAAGTAATGCAACTAAATTAATATTATAAATATATAAATAACATTAATTAATCACACTATTTAAGTAATATATAATAATTCATTTGTTTATTTGATTATATCGGTAACCATTTCTTCATTTTTTTGTTGTGAGGAGCTTAATATGAATTCCCTAATTTCTGTAATATGATTATTTGATTATATCAAAAATATATAATATGAATCCTCTAATTTCTGCTGCTTCAGTCAGGGTAATGTTGCGGGCCAAGCCATAGAAGGTATCGGTAGTCAACCAAAAGCAGAGGGTTAAAATATGAGGTGCTCTATTGCTTAATCTGGCTTTTATGGAAGCTTTAACAGTTTACGGCATGGTCGTGGCATTAGTACTTTTATTTGCTAATCTCTTTGTGTAATCTGAGAAAAGTGAAAACGTTAAAAATACGTACTTTTATTGCTTTGGCCTGGACATACATGATTGGACTGCACTAACAACTTAACATGTTTTCACCATATCTTTCTAATCATGCATGCTTTTGATGTATTGTTTAATGCGTATAGTTCTAATCATAGTAAAAAAACAAATTTGGCCAATTTGAATGTCAAAATCAGAATTCAAGTAAAATTTTCCATAAAATAAGTTTTTTGGGCAGTCAAACCGACTTGTTTTGGTTATAACTTTTTGCTTATACATCAAAATGACTTGTTTTTTTCATTGTCGAAAGATATTCATCATTCTTTTGGACAAAATCCTTTAGATGTTGTTTTATATAAAAAAAATATAGTGAACATAGAGAGTATGTCGAAAATAACTCTGAGCAACTTGTTTTTTGAAATATGATCATTGACACAAGACTACTACGCCAAAATTGGGGTGTTTAGAAATTGTATATCTTTGTTATCAAGCATGTAAAGATGACAAAAAAGTAGACACACCGATTTTGTATAATGGATAAAGATTAACATTGACAACAAATCCATTTCTAAAAAGTTGTTTTTGACAAGGATGAAGATAAAAGTATGAATAAGCAGCTTAAAGCATGTATGTATCTTAACACAAGGGTCTCTCTATCATAATCAGGTTTTAAACATGCTAATTGATTTCACAAATCAATGATCCTATGCTGGACCACCTCTAATCTCACAATCAATGTTAATCGTATCAAAATTGCCTTTTGACTAAAGGACAAATTGGCCTTGGGCATTTTTTAAGCCTCTAGTGATAGCCGTGGACCCTAAAGGTTGGTTTCAAATTTAGATTTCTTGTTAATATTGATTGACCTTGAATATCTCTTGGATGATCTAGAAATCTTAGTAGGATCTAATGATGTATGTATGATTCATATCGAGCGGATAAAGGGACTCGAACTCGCATCGTTAGCTTGGAATTCTAGGGTTATAGTCGATGTTGATTCATCATTTTTAACATCTATAATTCAAAACCGAACATGAAACTTTGGTTTCATTCGGCTCCTTTATGGAATATGGATAGCTTCCAGGATTTAGGGCATAAAGTGACCTAATAAAATTTTTTTATGATGTATGATATATGTGGTTAATTCATTAATTATTTTAGTACCCAAAATATATGATTAAATTATGTAGGAGAATAGAAAAAGAAATGGTTGAATCAAAATAACTCCATCTTAAATTCTATTTTTGTCAGAGGGTACTACGAATGTTCTACCATGTTCGATCAACAAACTAAAGGATTGTGCAAGATATTCGGTGTGGAAGTATGCAATATTTCTATTGGAAAATATTAGGTTTCCAAGTGCATGCCCAAGTACTTATAACTTTTTGGTCGTAATTACTATCTTATTAGGTTCAGTCGGTATAACCATTTGGAATCCACAAACTATTCTTACCGACGGCCAGAATTTCTTCTGATATATGTTCTTGATTTCATTCAAGACATGAGCAAAACTCAAAATGGAGAATAATATGCTCCATGGGTTCCTTTTATTGGAACTCTATTCCTATTTGTTTTTGTTTCTAACTAGTTACCATGGAGAAGAATCAAATCGCTACCCATGGGGAGTTAGTTGCATGTACGAATGATATAAATACTACTGCTTTAGCTTTACACATGTCAGTGGCACATTTCTATGCAGGCCTTACTAAAAAGGCACTGGGTTATTTTGGTAAATAGATTCAACCAACTCTAATGCTAATGTCTTAGAAGATTTCACAAAAGCTTATCACTTTGTTTTCGACTTTTCAAGAATATATTCGCCTATGAATTAGTAATTGTTGTTGATGTTTCGTTAGTACACTTAACCGAAGGTCATCATTGAGTAGCTTTCCATCAAAATAAATAATAAAATAATGCTTTCATTTTCAAAGAGTTTCTTTTTCTTTTTCAATTGATTTAAATTCAAAATTAAGTAAGCCCATGTATCTTATTGCAATAATTAATTCATGCGTAGCTCAAGGCACCTGCTTGAAGAACATGATTGATATAAATATGTTTATTTACTATATGTATGTTAGTGTAGGAAGAAAATAAGAGCAAGAGAAATATATATACGATATTAATATTTATTCTATTACGTATTACACTACGGAATTGTAAAAAAAAGGGGGAATTCTCAATTAGTCCTAAGATCACCTTTGTCCTATTCACATCATACATCTTTATTTTCTCAATCAATTACGACGATTCATATTTGGGGTAATAATTGTTTCTCATTTGGGGCGTGCGACATAACAACATGAGTCCTTCTAAGATTGCTGCTAGATTCGCCATAGAACTTGCATCTATTAGACTGAGAGTCAGTCAAGATGCTGCTGCCGGCCAAGCCGAAGAAGGTAGCGCTAGTAAAATACGAGGTACTTTATTGTTAAATCTGGCTTTTATGGAGGCTTTAACAATTTATGGCCCGATCGTCGCAGTAGCACTTTTATTTGCCAATAATCCTAGAACGTGAAAATGTGAAAAATACCTACTTTTATTGCTTTGGCCCTGCCTCTTCTCTTCTTTGAATTATATCAACTCAACACTTCACTTCTAAAATACTAGACATGCTAGGAATGCACTAACAAGTTAACTTTTCTTGACCATATCTTTCTATTCATGTATCCTTTTGAGGTATGGTTTAATGTGTTTAGTTTAAATTATAAGAAAACAAATTTGGCAAATTTGAATGTCAAAATCAAAACAAAGGTCAAATTTTCCTTAAAACAAGTTTTTTAGGTAGTCAAACAGACTTGTTTTGGTAATAACGTTGTGTTTAGACATCTAAATGACTTGTTTTTTTCATGTTTGAAAGATATTCATCATTCGTTTAGACAAAAACCTATGGGATGTCGTTTTATATGCAAAAAAAAATACAGTGAAAATAGAGAGTATGTCGAAAATGACTATGGGCAACTTGTTTTTTAAAATATGACAATTGACACAAGACTACTAGGCCAAAATTGGAGTGTCTACATATTGTATCTCTTTGTTATCAAGCATGAGATGATGACAAAAAAGAAGACACCGATTTTGTAGAATGGTTAATATTAACATTGAGATCAAATCCATTTCTAAAAAGTTGTTTTTGTGGAGGATGAAGATGAAAGTATGAATAAGCAACTTAAAGCATGTATGCAACTTAACACGAGAGTCTCTTTGTGATGCCTCATAATAAGTTTTTAAACACTAATTGATTTCACAAATCTTTGATCGTTTTCTAGACCACCTCTAATCATTTCACAATCAATGTAAGTCTTTTCCAAATTGCCTTTGGTCACCAGGACCAACTGACCTTTCGCATTTTTAAACCCCTAGTGATGGGTCCACCTGGACCAAAAAGGTTGGTTTTAAATTTAGAGTTCTTGTCCATATTGGTTGACCTTGAATATGTCTTTGATGATATCGAGCGGGTGAAGGGACTCAAACCCGCATCATTAGCTTGGAAGGCTAGGGTTATAGTCGACGTCGATTCATCATTTTTAACGTCTATCATTTAAAACCGAACATATGAATCATAGCCAAATGAAAGCAAAGTTTCATGTTTGATTTTGAATTATAGACGTTAAAAATGCTGAATCCACGTTGACTATAACCCTAACCTTCCAAGCTGATGATCCGGGTTGGAGTCCCTTTATTGGCTCGATATGAATCATAATACATACATCATTGGATCCTCCTAAGATTTCTAGATCATTCAAGAGATATTCAAGGTCATCCAATATGGACCTGAAATGTAAATTTGAAACCAACCTTTAGGGTCCAAGTCGACCCATCACTAGGTGCTTAAAAAATGCCAAAGACAAATGGGATAAGATTGACATTGATTGTGAAATGATTGGAGGTGCTTCACCAAAGGATCATTGATTTGTGAAATCAATTAGAGTGTTTACAAACTGATTATGAGGTATCACAGAGAGACCCTCGTGTTAAGTTGCATACATGCTTTAAGCTGCTTATTCATACTTTCATCTTCATCTTCATCAAAAACAACTTTTTAGAAAGGGATTTGGTCTCAATGTTAATCTTATGCATTCTACAAAATTGGTGTGTCTACTACTTTGTCATCATCACATGCTTCATTACGAAGAGAATTTAAACACCCCATTTTTTGGCCTAGTAGTCTTGTATCAATTGTCATATTTCAAAAAACAAGTTGCCCATAGCCATTTTTTACATACTCTCTATTTTCACTATTTTTTCATATAAAACATCCTAATGGTTTTAGTCCAAAAGAATGATGAATATCTTTCAACATGAAAAAACAAGTCATTTAAATGTCTTAGCACAAACTTATAAGTAAAACAAGTCGGTTTGACTACCTAAAAAACTTGTTTTAAGTTAAATTTGATTTAGTTTTTTTTATTTTGACATTCAAATTTGCCAAATTTATTTTCTTACTACAATTCAAACTGTTCGCGTTAAACAATATCTCAAAAGGATGCATGATTAGAAAGATATGGTCAAAACAAGTTAACTTGCAAGCATGTCTAAGATTTTACGAATCAAGTGTTGTGTTGCTATAATTTAAAGAAGATAACAGGCAGGGCCAAAGCAGTGAAAGAAGTATGTATTTTTCAGGTTTCTCGGATTACACAAAGGGATTAGCAAATAAAATTGCTAATGCGACGTTTAGGCCGTAAATTGTTAAACCTTCCATAAAGTACCTCATATTTTACCCTCTACTTCTGATTGACAAGAGATACCTTCAACAGTTTGGCCCGCAACAGTATCTTGACCGAGTCTGGGTCCAATAGAAGCAAGCCAATCTAGCAGCAATTTAGAAGCAGTCTTGTTGTTACGTTGCACACCCCCAAACGAGTAACAATTATTACCCCAATTATGAATCGTTATAATTGACTGGGAAAATAAAGATATACGACATGAATAGAACAAAGGGGATCTTATGAAATATTCGGAATTCCTTGCTTTTTTTACAATTCCGTAGTGTAATACGTAATATAGTAAATATTAATATTGTACATATATTTCTCTTGCTCTTGTTTTCTTCCTACACTATATAATACATATCGTAAATAAGCATATTTATATCAATCATGTTCCACAAGCAGGTATCTTGAGCTATGTATGAATTAATTATTGCAATAAGATTCAAGGGCCTACTTAATTTTGAATTTTAATAAATTCAAAAAGAAAAAAATGACTGAAAATTAAAGAATTATTTTATTATTTATTTGGATGAAAAGCTACTCAATGATGATGTCCATGGCTAAATGTACTAAAGAAACAAGAACAACAATCACTAATTGATTGGCCAATATATTCCTAAAAAGTCAAAAACTAAGTGATAAAGGTTTTGTGAAATCTTCTAAGACATTAATTGGTGAAAAAGTATTGGATTTGGTTGAATATATTTACCGAAATAACCGACTCCCTTTCTAGAAAGGCCTGCATAGAAATGTTGTATTAACATGAGTAAAGCTAAAGCAAGAGTAGTATTTATATGATTCGTAGGTACAACTAACACCCCATGAGGTAAGTATTTGATTCTTCAAAGTAAAATCGCACCTGACCAGTTTGAAACGAAAACAAATATGAACAAAGTCCAAATAAAAGGATCCCAAGGACCATATTTTTCTCCATTTTGAGTTTTGCTCACATCTCGAATGAAATCAAGAACATATCTGAAGAAACTCTGGTCGTGGGTAAGAATAGTTTATAGATTCCGAACGGCTATACCTGAATTACGACCCTAGAAGTTATAAGTACTTGGGCATGCACTTGAAAACCACCTATTTGCCAATAGAAATGTTGCATACTTCGTACTAAAATAATTAATAAATTAACCATGTAATATATCACGTTAAAAATGATGAATCGACATCGACTATAACCATAGTCTTCCATGCTAATGATGCGGGTTCGAGTCTCTTTATCCACTCGATATGAATCATAATACATACATCATTGGATCCTTCTAGGATTTCTAGATCATCCAAGACATATTTAAGGTCAACCAATATGGACTGGAAATCTAAATTTGAAACCAACCTTTAGGATCTAGGTCGACCCATCACTAGGGGATTAAAAAATGCCCAAGGTCAGCTGGTCCTGGAGTCAAAGGGCAATTTGGATGAGATTAACATTGATTGTTAATTGATTCGTGGTGGTCCAGAACAGGATCAATGATTTGTGAAATCAATTAGAGTGTTGAAAAACTGATTATGATAAAGAGATATGTCAATTGTGATATTTCAAAAAACAAGTTGCCCATAGTCATTTTCGACATACTCTTTATTTTCACTATTTTTTGCATATAAAACAACATCCTAAAGGTTTTTGTCAAAAAGAATGATGAATATCTTTCAAACATGAAAAAATAAGTCATTTAAATGTCTAGGAACAAAGTTATAACCAAAACAAGTCTGTTTGACAAACTAAAAAACTTGTTTTACGGTAAATTTGACTTTAGTTTTGATTTTGACGTTCAAACTCATTCAACCATACATGAAAAGCATCCATGATTAGAAAGATACAGTCAAAACAAGTTTTGTTAGTGCACTCCAATCTTGTCTGGCTGGGATTGTAGTCCAAACTTAGTTTTCGACTTTTCAGGAATATATTGGCCGATGAACTAGTCATTGTTGTTTCTGAATTTCAAAGAGTCGCTTTTTATATTTGAATTGATTAAAATTCAAAATTAAGTAAGCCCATGAATCTTATAACAATAATTAATTCATGCGTAGCTCAAGATATCGGCTTGAGAAACATGATTGATATAAATATGTTTATTTATGATATGTATGATATGTACAATATTAATATTTATTATATTACGTATTACACTACGGAATTGTAAAAAAGGTGGTAGTTCACAATTTTTTTAAAGATCCCCTTTTATCATTTTCACGTCATACATCTCTTATATTTTCCTTGTCAATTACAACGATTCATAATAGGGGTAATAATTCATACTCATTTGGAACGTGCGATGAAACAAGAAGTACTATGTTTTGCTAAACCATTGCTATTTCATTCCATCCTATTCAACAATTAACAAAAATTAGAATTAATTGTAATTGGATGAATCAATCATCAAATCTTGATATGGAATGGTTCGCTTTGATGAATCTCTTTGTTCGAATCGATGTGAGACAGACAAGAAAAAATCACATAGTTTACTCAGGTCGAGGTAGATAGTCGTAGCTACATGTTATACGTGAACTCTGAGGTATACATTGAATTATGATTCTCGGGTCCGATGTGATTCAAAAGAAATAAGATGACGATGGTTTTCATTATGGAAGAAACACATGTACACGTGATAGTAGATATTCAATAGTTATATACAGACTACCCATGTATATTATTTCATTTCCGATATTACTACGGACTACCCACGTATATTTCACTTTCTCGATATGGATTACGATATAAGCTCTTCCTTTTTTGTCTTTTACTGTTTGTGTGGATTCAATATGAAGTCAAGCCCATGAATGCGTTTAAAGAAGATGAATGAGCGAAGAATTGAAGGAATGGGTTTGGAGCAAAGAAATAGAAGAACGATATTATAAGAATTTACAAAAACTTGGATATGGAATAAAAATGACATATTGAAGTAGTCTTGATAATACAATAATAACAAATATCATCACTTCTCAAAATAGGTTGGGAGTTTTTAGTTTAGTTGTATGGATCTTAGTGATGGAACATGAAATACTAAGTAATGTAACTAATTAATATTATAAATATGTAAATAACATTAATTATGTATACTAACTAAGATATATATAATAATTCATTGGTTTATTTGATTACATGATTAACCATTTCTTTATTTTTTGTTGTAAGGAGCTTACCATGAATTCCAAAAAATTTGTTGCTTCGGTTATTGGTGCTGGATTGGCCACAAAACTTGCTTCGTTTCGACCCGGGGTCGGTCAAGGTACTGCTGCGGGCCAAGCCGTAAAAGGTATTGCTAGTCAACCAGAAGCATGCAGAGGGTAAGATACGATATACTTTATTGCTTTATCTGGCTTTTATAGAAGCTTTAACATTTCACGGCCTGGTCGTCGCATTAGCACTTTTATTTGTTAATCAATTTGTGTAATCCTAAAAACGTGAAAACTTGAAAAATACGTATTTTATTGCTTTGACCTCGCTGCCTCTTCTCTTTTTTAAATTATATCAACTCAACACTTTACTCCTAAAATCCTAGACATGCTTGGACTGCACTAAAAAGTAAACTTTTTTTGACCATCTCTTTCCAATGTAAAGTCTTTGAATGTCAAAATCAGAATTAAAGTAAAGTCTTCATAAAAAAAGTTTTTGGTAGTCAAACCGACTTGTTTTGTTCATAACTTTGTACTTATATACCAAAATGACAATTTTTTTTATGTTAGACTCTAGTTTCATCATTCGTTTGGGCAAAACCCTTTAGGATGTTGTTTTATAGGCAAAAAATATACTGACCTCGGGCATTTTGTAAGCCCCTAGCGATGGGTCCACCTGGACCCAAAAGGTTGGTTTAAAATTTGGATTTCTGGTTCATATTGGTTGACCTTGAATAGAGCTCTTTGATGATCTAGAAATCTTAGGAGCATCCAATGATGTATGTTTTATGATTCATATCCAGCAGATAAAGAGACTCAAAGCACTTCATCAGAAGTGATGAAATTTGATATTGTTGAATCATCAAAACCACTTCAATATCTTGTTTTTATTCCCTATCCAGGTTTTTGTAAACCCATATAATATAGTTACTCTATTTTATTGCTCCCAACCCATTATTTCAATCCTTCGCTCCTTCATCTTCTTTAAATGCATTCACAGGCTTGATTTCAAATTCAATCCACACATACAATAAGAGACAAAAAAAGTGCTTATATCATAATCCATACAGGGAAAGTGGAATCTATATCTATATAAAGTCAATAGTAATATGGGAATGAAATAACATACATGGGTAGACCATATATAACTATTGAATATCTACTATCACATATACATGTGTTTCTTCCATAATGTAAACCATCATCATCTTATCTCTTTTGAAACGGATCGGACCTTGGAATCATTCTTGTAAGTATACACCGGAGTTCACATATAATATGTAGCTACGACTATGTAGCTCGACCCTCCTAACCTATGTGATTTTTATCTCACATCGATTCAAACAAAGATTTATCAAAGCAAATCATCCCAAATCAAGATTTGATGATTGATTGATTCAATTGCAATTAATTCCAATTTTTGTTAATTCTTGAATAGGATGGAATGAAATAGCTACGGTTTTGCATAACATAGTTGTTATTGTTTGGTCTCATGGCCATACCCAAATTATGAATCGTCGTAATTGGCTGGGAAAATAAAGAAGATGTATGACATGAATATGGACAAAAGGGGATCTTGGGAAATACTGGGAATTCCCCCCTTTTTTTTACAATTCCGTAGTGTAACACGGAATATAACAAATATTAATATCATAAATATATTTCTCTTGCTCTTGTTTTCTTTCTACACTATATCGTAAATAAATACATTTATATCAATCATGTTTCATAAGTGGGTATCTATCTTGAGATACGCATGAATGAATTATTGGAAAAAGATTCATGGGCTTACTTAATTTTGAATTTAAATAAATTCAAACAGAAAAAGCAACTCTTTGAAATTAAAAGTATTATTTTATTATTTATTTGGATGGAAAGCTACTCAATGATGACCTTCCATGGCTAAATGTACAAAAGAAACAAGAACAACAATTACTAAATCATCGGCCAATATATTCATGAAAAGTCAAATTTTATGTGATAAAGGTTTTGTGACATCTTCTAAGACATTAATTGGTAAAACTATTGGAGTTGGTTAAATCTATATACGGAAGAAACCCATTCTCTTTTTAGTAAGGCATGCATAGAAATGTGTTGCTGATGTGAGTGAAGCTAAAGCAACATTGGTATTTATTATCATTCGTAGGTCCAACTAACTCCACATGAGGTAATTGAATGATTCTCCAAGTTGAAAGTGCACTTGACCCGTTAGAAACAAAAACATATAGGAACAGAGTTCCAATACAAGGAAACCAATGACCAAATTCTTCTCCATTTTGAGTTTAGCTTACGTCTTGAATGAAATCAAGAACATATCAGAAAAAATTTTGGCCGTTGGTAAGAATAGTTTGTGTATTCTGAACGGACGTAATATATCGTACATCGTAAATTTTTTTGATTAGGTCACTTCGCACCCAAAATCTGGGAAGCCATCCATATTCCATAAAGCAGCCAATTGAAAGCAAAGTTTCGTGTTCGATTTTGAATTGTAGATTTTAAAAATGATGAATCGACGTTGACTATAACCCTAGACTTCCAAGCTGATGATCCGGATTGGAGTCCCTTTATCCGCTCGATATGATTCATAAGACATACATCATTGGATCCTCCTAAGATTTCTAAATCAACCAAGAGATATCCAAGGTCAACCAATATGGACCTGAAATGTAAATTTGAAACCAACCTTTAGGGTCCAGGTCGACCCATCACTAGGTGCTAAAAAAATGCCAAACACAATTTGGATAAGATTGACATTAATTGTGAAATGATTGTTGGTGATCAAGCAAAGGATCATTGATTTGTGAAATCAATTAGATTGTTTAAAATCTGATTATGATGCATCACAGAGAGACCCTCGTGTTAAGTTGTATACATGCTTCATGTTGATTATTCATACTTTCATCTCCATCATCGTCAAAAACAACTTTTTAGAAAGGGATTTGGTCTCAATGTTAATCTTATGCATTCTACAAGATGGGTGTGTCTACTATTTCGACATCATCACATGGTTTATTACGAAGAGATACAATATAAAGTCTTCTTGTATCAATTGTCATATTTCAAAAAACAAGTTGCCCATAGTCATTTTTGACATACTCTCTATTTTCACTATTTTTTTCATATAAAACAACATCCTAAAGGTTTTAGTCCAAAAGAATGATGAATATCTTTCAAACATGAAAAACACAAGTCATTTAAATGTCTTAGCACATTGTTATAACTGAAACAAGTCAGTTTGACTACATAAAAAATTTGTTTTAAGGTAAATTTGATTTGGTTTTGATTTTGACATTCAAATTTGCCAAATTTGTTTTCTTACTACAATTCAAACTGATCACGTTAAACAATATCTCAAAATGATGCATGATTAGAAAGATATGGTCAAAACAAGTTAACTTTCTAGTGCAGTCCAAGCATGTCTAAGATTTTAGGAATGAAGTGTTGAGTTGCTATAATTTAAAGAAGATAAGAAGCAGGACCAAAGCAGTAAAAGAAGTATGTATTTTTCAAGTTTCTCGGATTACACGAAGGGATTAGCAAATAAAATTGCCAATAGGACGTTTAGGCCGCAAATTGTTAAAGCTTCCATAAAGTACCTCATATTTTACCGTCTGCTTATGATTGACAAGTGATACCTTCAACAGCTTGGCCCGCAGCAGTATCTTGACCGACTCTGGGTCCAATAGAAGCAAGCCAATCTAGCAGCAATTTAGAAGAAGTCCTGTTGTTACGTTGCACGCCCCCAAGCGAGTAACATACCCCAATTATGAATCGTCATAATTGACTGCGAAAATAAAGATGTACGACATGAATAGAACAAATGGGATCATAGGAAATATTGGGAATTCCTTGCTTTTTTTACAATTCCGTAGTGTAATACGTAATATAAGAAATATTATTATCGTACATATATTTGACTTGCTCTTGTTTTCTTCCTACACTATATAATACATACCGTAAATAAGCATATTCATGTTCCACAAGCAGGTATCTTGAGCTATGCATGAATTAATTATTGCAATAAGATTCATGGGCTTACTTAATTTTGAATTTTAATCAACTAAAAAAGAAAAAGTAAGTGAAAATTAGAGAATTATTTTGTTATTTATTTGGATGAAAAGCTACACAATGATGATGTTGCATGGCTAAATGTACTAAAGAAACAATAACAACACTAACTTATTGATTGGCCAATATATTCCTAAAAAGTCAAAAACTAAGTTATAAATGTTTTGTGAAATCTTCTAAGACATTAATTGGTGAAAAAGTATTGGAGTTGGTTGAATATATTTACCGAAATAACCGAGTCCCTTTCTAGAAAGGCATGCATAAAAATGTTGCACTACCATGAGTAAAGCTAAAGCAACAATAGTATTTATATCACTCGTAGGTGCAACTAACATCCCATGAGGTAAGTGTTTGATTCTCCAAGGTAAAATCACACCTGACCAGTTAGAAACGATTACAAATAGGAACAAAGTTCCAATAAAAGGAGCCCAAGGACCATATTCTTCTCCATTTTGAGTTTTGCTCACATCTTGAATGAAATCAAGAACATATCAGAAGAAACTCTAGCCGTGGGTAAGAATAGTTTGTGGATTCCGAACAGCTGTACTGGAATTACGACACTAGAAGTTATAAGTACTTGGGCGTGCACTTGGAAACCACCTATTTGCCAATAGAAATGTTGCCTACTTCCACACTGAATATCTCTCACAACCCTTTAGTGTGTTGATCGAACATGGTAGAACATTCGTAGTACCCACTGACGAAAATGGAACTTAAGAAGGAATTATTTTGATTCAACCATTTCTTTTTCTACTCTAGTACATAATTTAATCATATATTTTGGGTACTAAAATAATTAAAAAATTAACCATGTAATATATCACGTTAAAAACGATGAATCAACATTGACTATAACCATAGATTTCCATGCGAACGATGCATGTTCGAGTCGCTTTATCCGCTCGATATGAATGATAATAGTGTATCTCTTTGTTATCAAGCATGTTAATAACAAAGAAGTAGACACACCGATTTTGTAGAATGGATAGGAATAAGCAGCTTAAAGCATGTATGCAACTTAACATGATGGTCTCTCTATGATGCCTCATAATTAGTTTTTAGATATTGTAATGGATTTCACAAATCATGGATCCTAGGTGGACCACCTCTAATGCTAGGCCATCCCAAATGTCTTTTGACTCTAATACCAACTGACCTTGGGCATTTTTTAAGCCCCTAGTGATGGATCGCCCTGGACCCTAAAGGTTGGTTTCAAATTTAGATTTCTGATCCATATTGGTTGACCTTGAATATCTCTTGGATGATCCAGAAATAGGAGGATCTAATGATGTATATTATGATTCATATCGAGTGAGTAAACGGACTCGATCCCACAGCCGAACTTGGAAGGCTAGGTTTATAGTCGACGTCGATTAATCATTTTTAATGTCCTTAATTCAAAACCGAACATGAAACTTTAGTTTCATTGGGTTCCTTCATGGAATATGGATAAATTCAAGGATTTTACTAAACAAAGTGAAATCTTTCTAAGACATTAATTGGAAAAACTATTGTAGTTGGTTAAATCTATATACCGAAGAAACCGAATCCCTTTTTAGTAAGGCATGCATAGAACTGTGTTGCTGACATGAGTGAAAGCTAAAGCAACATTGGTATTTATTATCATTCGTAGGTCCAACTAACTCCACATGAGGTAATTGTATGATTCTCCGAGTTAAAAGTGCACCTGACCCGTTAGAAACAAAAACAAATTGGAACAGAGTTCCAATAAAAGGAACCCAAGGACCATATTCTTCTCCATTTTGAGTTTTGCTTACGTCTTGAATGAAATCAAGAACATATCAGAAGAAATTTTGGCCGTTGGTCAGAATAGTTTGTGTATTCTGAACGGACGTAATCTATCGTACATCGTAATTTTTTTTATTAGGTCACTTCACACCCAAAATCTGGGAAGCTATCCATATTCCATAAAGCAGCCAATTGAAAGCAATGTTTCGTGTTCGATTTTGAATTATAGATTTTAAAAATGATGAATCGGCGTTGACTATAACCCTAGACTTCCAAGCTGATGATCCGGGTTGGAGTCCCTTTATCCGCTCGATATGATTCATAAGACATACATCATTGGATCCTTCTAAGATTTCTAGATCATTAAAGAGATATTCAAGGTCAACCAATATGGACCTGAAATGTAAATTTGAAACCAACCTTAAGGGTCCAAGTCGACCCATCACTGGGTGCTTAAAAAATGCCAAAGACAATTTGGATAAGATTGACATTAATTGTGAAATGATTGGAGGTGGTCAAGCAAAAGATCATTGATTTGTGAAATCAATAAGAATGTTTAAAATTTGATTATGAGGCATCACAGAGAGGCCCTCATGTTAAGTTGCATACATGCTTTAAGCTGCTTATTCATACTTTCATCTTCATCATCGTCAAAAACAACTTTTTAAAAAGGGATTTGGTCTCAATGTTAATCTTATGCATTCTACAAGATTGGTGTGTCTACTATTTTGTCATTATCACAAGGTTTATTACGAAGAGATACAATATGTAAACACCCCAATTTTGGCCTAGTCTTCTTGTATCAATTGTCATATTTCAAAAAACAAGTTGCCCATAGTAATTTTTGACATACTCTCTATTTTCACTATTTTTTTCATATAAAACAACATCCTAAAGGTTTTAGTCCAAAAGAATGACGAATATCTTTCAAACATGAAAAAAATAAGTCATTTAAATGTCTTAGCACAATGTTATAACTGAAACAAGTCTGTTTGACTACCTAAAAATTTTGTTTTAATGTAAATTTGATTTAGTTTTGATTTTGACATTCAAATTTGACAAATTTGTTTTCTTACTACAATTCAAACTGATTGCGTTAAACAATATCTCAAAATGATGCATGATTAGAAAGATATGGTCAAAACAAGTTAACTTTCTAGTGCAGTCCAAGCATGTCTAAGATTTTAGGAATGAAGTGTTGAGTTGCTATAATTTAAAGAAGATAAGAAGCAGAACCAAAGCAGTAAAAAAAGTATGTATTTTTCAGGTTTCTCGGATTACACGAAGGGATTAGCAAATAAAATTGCCAATAGGACGTTTAGACCGCAAATTGTTAAAGCTTCCATAAAGTACCTCATATTTTACCGTCTGCATATGATTGACAAGCGATACCTTCAACAGCCTTGCCCGCAGCACTATCTTGACCGATTCTGGGTCCAATAGAAGCAAGCCAATCTAGCAGCAATTTAGAAGCAGTCCTGTTGTTACGTTGCACGCCCCCAAGCGAGTAACATACCCCAATTATGAATCGTCATAATTCACTGGGAAAATAAAGATGTACGACATGAATAGAACAAATGGGATCTTAGGAAATATTGGGAATTCCTAGCTTTTTTTACAATTCCGTAGTGTAATACGTAATATAAGAAATATTATTATCGTACATATATTTGACTTGCTCTTGTTTTCTTCCTACACTATATAATACATACCGTAAATAAGCATATTTATATCAATCATGTTCCACGAGCAAGTATCTTGAGCTATGTATGAATTAATTATTGCAATAAGATTCATGGGCTTACTTAATTTTGAATTTTAATCAACTAAAAAAGAAAAAGTGACTGAAAATTAGAGAATTATTTTGTTATTTATTTGGATGAAAAGTTACACAATGATGATGTTGCATGGCTAAATGTACTAAAGAAACAATAACAACACTAACTTATTGATTGGCCAATATATTCCTAAAAAGTCAAAAACTAAGTTATAAATGTTTTGTGAAATCTTCTAAGACATTAATTGGTGAAAAAGTATTGGAGTTGGTTGAATATATTTACCGAAATAACCGAGTCCCTTTCTAGAAAGGCATGCATAGAAATGTTGCACTACCATGAGTAAAGCTAAAGCAACAATAGTATTTATATCACTCGTAGGTGCAACTAACATCCCATGAGGTAAGTGTTTGATTCTCCAAGGTAAAATCACACCTGACCAGTTAGAAACGATTACAAATAGGAACAAAGTTCCAATAAAAGGAGCCCAAGGACCATATTCTTCTCCATTTTGAGTTTTGCTCACATCTTGAATGAAATCAAGAACATATCAGAAGAAACTCTGGCCGTGGGTAAGAATAGTTTGTGGATTCCGAACAGCTGTACTGGAATTACGACACTAGAAGTTATAAGTACTTGGGCGTGCACTTGGAAACCACCTATTTGCCAATAGAAATGTTGCCTACTTCCACACTGAATATCTCTCACAACCCTTTTGTGTGTTGATCGAACATGGTAGAACATTCGTAGTACCCACTGACAAAAATGGAACTTAAGAAGGAATTATTTTGATTCAACCATTTCTTTTTCTACTCTAGTACATAATTTAATCATATATTTTGGGTACTAAAAAAATTAAAAAATTAACCATGTAATATATCACGTTAAAAATGATGAATCAACATTGTCTATAACCATAGTTTTCCATGCTAACTATGCGGGTTCGAGTCGCTTTATGCGGTCGATATGAATGATAATACATACATCATTGAATCCTTCTAGGATTTCTAAATCATCGAAGAGATATTCAAAGTCAACCAATATGGACTGAAAATCTAAATTTGAAACCAACCTTTAGGGTCCAGGTCGACCCATCACTAGGGGATTAAAAAATGCCCAAGGTCAGCAGGTCGTGGAGTCAAAACGCAATTCGGATAAGATTAAGATTGATTGTTAAATCATTCGAGGGGGTCCAGAATAGGATCAATGATTTGTGTAATCAATTAGAGTGTTGAAAAACTGATTATGAGATGTTCTTACATGCTTTATGTTGCTTATTCGTAATTTCATCTTCATCTTCGTCAAAAACGACTTCAAAGAAATGGATTTGATCTCAATGTTAATCTTATCCATTCTACAAAATCGATGTGTTTACTATTTAGTCACCATCTCATGCTTCATAACGTAGAGATACAATATGTAAACACCCAATTTTGGCGTTAGTAGTCGTGTGTCAATTGTGATATTTCAAAAAACAAGTTGCCAATATTCATTTTCGACAGTCTTTATTTTTCCTATTTTTTGCATATAAAACAACATCCTAAAGGTTTTAGTCCAGAAGAATGATGAATATCTTTCAAACATGAAAAAAATAAGTCATTTAGATTTCTAAGACCAAAGTTATAACCAGAACAAGTCGGTTTGACAAACTAAAAAACATGTTTTACAATAAATTTGACTTTAATTTTGATTTTGACATTCAAACCAAATTTGTTTCTTTGCTATAATTTAAACTAAACTCATTAAAAAGAGCAACAAAAGCATCCATGATTAGAAAGATACAGTCAAAACAAGTTTTGTTAGTGCAGTCCAATCATGTTTGTCTGGGATTGTAGGAGTGAAGTGTTGAGCTGATATAATTTAAAGAAGACAAGAAGCAAGAAGTGCAGTCCAATCATGTCTGCCAAAGCAATAAAAATAAGTATTTTTCATGTTCCCACGTTTCTCGGATTACACAATGGGATTAGCAAATAAAAGTGCTAATGCCACGACTAGGACGTAAACTGTTAAAGCTTCCATAAATGCCAGATTAAGCAATAAAGTACCTCGTATTTTCGCCTCTGCTTTTGGTTGACTTACGATACCTTCTACGACTTGGCTCGCAAGAGTACCCCGACTGATGCAGCAGAAATGGTATTCATATTAAACTTCTCACCAAAAAAAATGTAGAAATGGTTAATGATATAATCAAATAAACAAATGTATTATTATATATTACTTAATTAGTGTGTTTAATTAATGTTATTTATATAATTATGATATTAATTAGTTTCATTACTTAGTATTTCATATTCAATCACTAGATCCATCCAACTAGACTATGAACTCCCAGCCTAATTTGGGAAGGGATGATATTTGATATTATTGAATAATCAGAACTACTTCAATATCTCGTTTTTATTCCCTATTCGAGTTTTTCTAAGTCCATATATAGTTCTTCTATTTCTTTGCTCACAAGCCATTATTTCAATCCTTCGCTCCTTCATCTTCTTTAAATGCATTCATAGGCTTGATTTCATATTCAATCCACACATACAGTCACAGGCAAAAAAAGAAGAGCTTATATCATAATTCATACAAGGAAAGTGAAATGTATATCTATATAAAGTCGATAGTAATATGGGGAATGAAATAACATACATGGGTAGTCCATATATAACTATTGAATGTCTACTATCTCATATACAAGTGTTTCTTAAATATTGTAAACCATCATCATCTTATTTCTATTGAATGGGATCGGACCTTGGAATCATTCTTCAAAGCATACAATGAAGTTCAGGTATAATATGTAGCGATGCTATCAAGCTCAACCCACATACCCTACTTGATTTTTACTAGTCTTTATCATTATCTTACAATGATTCAAACGAAGAGATTCATCAAAGCCAATCATCCTATATCAAGATGTGATGATTAATTGATTTAATTGCAATTATTTCCAATTTTGGTTAATTGTTGAATAAAATGGAATGAAATAGCTGTGGTTTCGTAGAACATAGTTCCTATTGTTTCGTCGCATGACCCAACAGAGTAACAATTATTACCCCAATTTTGAATCATCATAATTGGCTGGGAAAATAAAAGAGATTAATGACATAAGTAGGACAAAGGAAATCTTAGGAAAAGTGATTCTTAAAATTAAAGCATTATTTTATTATTTTTTGGATGAAAAGCTACTCAATGATGACCTTCCATGGCTATGTGTACTAAAAAAATCAAGAACAACAATTACTAATTCATCGGCCAATATATTCTTGACAAATTGAAAACTAAGTGATAAAGGTTTTGTGAAATCTTCTAAGACATTAATTGGTGAAAGTATTGGAGTTGGTTGAATACATTTACCTAAAAAACCCAGTTCCTTTTTAGAAAGGCCTGCATAGAAATGTGCCACTGACATGAGTAAAGCTAAACCTACAGTAGTATTTATATCATTCGTAGGTGCAACTAACTCTTCATGAGGTAACTGTATGATTCTCAAAGGTAAAAGCACACCTGACCAGTTAGAAACAAAAACAAATAGGAATGGAGTTCAAATAAAAGGAACCTAATTACCATAATGTTCACCATTTTGAGTTTTGCCCACTTCTTGATTGAAATCAAGAACATATCTCAAGAATTTTTCTCCGTCGGTCAGAATAGTTTGTGTATTCCGTTCGGCTACAGAGGATGAATCTAATGCGATAGCAATTACGACCCAAGAAGTTATCAGTACTTGAGCATGCACTTGGAAACCTCCTATTTGCCAATAGAAATGTTACCTTGCACACCGAATGTTTCGCATAACCCTTTAGTGTGTTAATCGAACATGGTAGAACATTCGTAGTACCCTTTTATCAAAATGGAACTTAAGGAATTATTTTGATTCAACCATTTCTTTTTCTACTCTCCTACCTAAGTTAATCATATATTCTGGGTACTAAATTAATTAATGAACTGCGTAATATATCACACATCATAAATTTTTTCGTTTATGTCACTTTGCGACCTAAATCCTTGAATTTATCCATATTCCATAAAAAAGCGGAATGAAACCAAAGTTTCATGTTCGGTTTTGAATTATGGATGTTAAAAATGAAGAATCAACGTCGACTATAACTCTAGCCTTCCAAGTTACGATCTGGGTTCGAGTCCCTTTACCCGCTCGATATGAATCATAATACATACATCATTGGATCCTCGTGTGATTTCTCAATCAACCAAGAGATATTCAAAGTCAACCAATATGGACCAGAAATGTAAATTTGAAACCAACCTTTAGGGTCTAGGTCGACCCATCATCACTAGGGGCTTAAAAAATGCCCAAGTTCAGTTGGTATTACAGTCAAAAGGCAATTTGGATGGCCGAGAATTAGATGTGGTCTACCCTATGATCAATGATTTGTGAAATAAATTACAGTATCTAAAAACTGATTATGAAGCATCATAGAGAGACCATTGAGTTAAATTGCATACATGATTTAAGCTGCTTATTCATACTTTCACCTTCATCTTTGTGAAAAGGAACTTTTTTAGAAATGGATTTGATCTCAATGTTAATCTTATCCAATCTACAAAATCAGTCTGTCTACTTTTTTGTTATTGGAAGAGCTTCACATGCTTGATAACAAAAAAATACAACATGTAAACACCCCAATTTTGGCATAGTAGTCTTGTGTCAATGGTCATATTTCAAAAAAAAGTTGCCCTGAGTCGTTTAAGACATATTTTCTATTTTCACTATATTTTTTGCATATAAAACAACATCCTAAAGGTTTTTGTCAAAAAAATGATGAAACTAGAGTCTTATCTTTCAAACATGAAAAAAATTGTCATTTCGTACTAAGTTATGAATCACACATGTCGGTTTGACTACCCAAAAAACCTGTTTTTACGAAAATTTTAATTAGATTCTGATTTTGACATTCAAATTAGCCAAATTGGTTTTTTAATATAATTTAAACAAAATGCATTAAACGACACTTCAAAATGATGCATGATTAAAAAGATATGGTCAAAGAAAGTTAACTTGTTAGTGTTGTCCAAGCATGTCTAGGATTTTAGGAGTGAAGTGTTTAGTTGATGTAATTTAAAGAAAATAAGAGGCAGGGTCAAAGCAATAAAAGAAGTATGTATTTTTCATGTTTTCATGTTTCTAAGATTACACAAAGGGATTAGCAAGTAAAAGTGATAATGCCACGACCAATAAATGGTTAAAGCTTCAATAAAAGCCACAATCAGCAATAAAGTACCCCGTATTTTTCCATCTGCTTCTGGTAGAATAGCGATACCTTCAATGGCATGTCTGACGAAACAACAAGAACTATGTTCTGCGAAACGATTGCTATTATATGTGGGATGGTTCGCATATTACTTGGTATGGGATGGTTCACTTTGAAGAATCTCTTCGTTCGAATCGATGTGAGATAATAATAAAGACAAGTGAAAATCACGTAGTTTACGTGGGTCGAGCTAGGTAGCCGTAGCTACATATTAAACATGAACTCCAGTGTTTGCCTGGAAGAATGATTCCAAGGTCCGATTCGATTCAAAAGAAATAAGATGATGATGGTTTAGACCATGGAAGAAACACATGTATATGTGATAGTAGACATTCAATAGTTATATATGGACTACCCATGTATATTATTTCACTACCCATATTACTACCGACATACTATGGACATAGATTCCACTTTCTCTATATGGATTATGATATAAGCTATTTGTTTTTTGTTTGTGACAATAGACATTCAACAGTCAAGCATATGAATGCGTTTAAAGAAGATGAAGGAGAGAAGAATTGAAAGAAAGGGTTTGGAGCAAAGAAATAGATGAACTATATTATATGGATTTACAAAATCTTGAGAATAAAAATGATATATTGAAGTAATCTTGATAATCGATTCAGTTATATCAAATATCATCACTTCTCTATTTTGGTTGGGAGTTCTTAGTTTAGTTGTACGGATCTTAGTGACGCAATATGAAATACTAAGTAATGTAACTAATTAATATTATAAATATATAAATAACATTATTTAAGTATACTAATTAGGTAATATATAATAATTTATTGGTTTATTTAATTTCTTTTGCTTCCCTTATTGGTGCTGTATTGGACATATTACTTGCTTCTATTGGACCCAGACTCGGTCAAGGTAGTACTGCGGGCCAAGCCATAGAAGGTATCGCTAGTCAACCAGAAGCATATGGTAAAATATGAGGTACTTAATTGTACAACTATATGCCATAGAAGGTATCGCTAGTCTGGTTTTTATTTTCTAATCCCTTTGTGTAATCCTAGAAACGTGAAAAATACGTACTTAATTTGTTAAAATAAGAATTAAAGTAAGATTTTCATAAAAACAAGTTTTTTGGAAAGTCAAAACCGATTTGTTTTGGTTATAACTTTGTGATTTGACATCAAAATAACTTATTTTTTTCATGTTTGAAAGATATTCATCATTCTTTTGGACAAAAACTTTTAGGATGTTTTATATGAAAAAAATATCGCGAAAATGAAGACTATGTCGAAATCGACTCTGGGCAACATGTTTTTGAAATTTGAGTATGACACAAGTTGGGGTGTGTACATACTGTATCTCTTTGTTATCAAGCATGTTAATAACAAAGAAGTAGACGCACAGATTTTGTAGAATGGATAGGAATAAGCAGCTTAAAGCATGTACGCAACTTAACACGATGGTCTCTCTATGATGCCTCATAATCAGTTTTTAGATATTGTAATGGATTTCACAAATCATTGATCCTAGGTGGACCACTTCTAATGCTAGGTCATCCAAAATCTCTTTTGACTCTAATACCAACTGACCTTGGGCATTTTTAAGCCCCTAGTGATGGATGGCCTTGGACCCTAAAGCTTGGTTTCAAATTTAGATTTCTGATCCATATTGGTTGACCTTGAATATCTCTTGGATGATCCAGAAATAGGAGGTTCTAATGATGTATATTATGATTCATATCGAGTGGGTAAACGGACTCGAACCCACATCCGAACTTGGAAGGCTAGGTTTATAGTCGACGCCAATTAATCATTTTTAATGTCCTTAATTCAAAACCGAACATGAAACAAAGTGACTCAAAACCGACACGATGGTTTCATTTGGCTCCTTCATGGAATATGGATAAATTCAAGGATTCACTAAACAAAGTGACATAAATGAAAAAAATTATGATATGTGATATATTCCATAGTTAATTCATTAATTAATTTAGTACCCATAATATATGATTAAATTAGGTAAGAGAGTAGAAACAGAAATGATTGAATCAAAATAATACCTTCTTAACTTTCATTTCTGTCAAAGGGTACTACGAATGTTTTACCATGTTCGATCAACACGCAAAAGGGGTATGTGAAATATTCAGTGCGAAAGTAAATAACATTTCTATTGGCAAATAAGGGGTTTCCAAGAGCATGCCCAAGTACTTATAGCTTCTTGGGTCGTAATAGCTATCTTATTAGGTTCAGCCGGAATAGCCCATCGGAATCCACAAACTATTCTGACTCACGGCCAGAATTTCTTCTAATATGTTCTTTATTTTATTCAAGACGTGTGAGCAAAACTCAAAATGGAGAAGAATAAGGTCCTCAGGTTCCTTTTATTGGAGCTCTATTCCGATTTGTTTTTGTTTCTAACTGGTCGGGTGCGCTTTTACCTTGGAGAATCAAACAACTACCTCAAGGGGAGTTTGTTGCACCTACGAATGATATAAATACTACCGTTGCTTTAGCTTTACTTATGTCAGTGGCACATTTCTATGCATGCCTTTCTAAATGACTAAATCACTGTGTGCTTAAACCTCTAAATGACTTATTTTTTCATCTTTGAAAGATATTCATCATTCTTTTTGACAAAAACGTGTTTAGGATGTTGTTTTATATGCAAAAAATATAGTGAGAATAGAGAATATGTCAAAGATGACTCTCGAAAACCTATTTTTTGAAATTTGACAATTGACACAAGACGACTAGGCCAAAATTGGGGTGTTTACATATTGTATTTCTTTGTTATCAAGCATGAGATGATGACAAAAAAGTAACACATCGATTTTGTAGAATGGATAAGATTAACATTGAGATCAAATCTATTTCTATAAATTGTTTTTGACGAAGATGAAGATGAAAGTATGAATATGCAACTTAAAGCATGTATGCAACTTAACATGAGGGTCTCTGTTTGATGCCTCATGATCAGTTTTTAAACACTCTAATTGATTTCACAAATCATTGATACTTTGCTGGACCACCTCTAATCATTTCACAATCAATGTCAATCTTATATTAATTGCCCTTTGACTCCAGGACTAACTGACCTTTGGCGTATTTTAAGCCCCTATTGATGGGTCGACCTGGACCCTGAAGGTTGGTTTCAAATTTAGATATCTAGTCCATATTAGTCGAGCTTGAAATCTTAGGATAATCCAATGATGTATGTTTTATCATTCATATTGAGCGAATAAAGGGACTCGAACCTGCATCCTTAGCTTGGAAGGTTCGGGTTATATTCGTCGATTCATCATATTTAACGTCTATAATTCAAAACCGAACAGGAAAATTTGGTTTTATTCGGCTCCTTTACGGAATATGGATAGATTCCATCATTTATCGCGCAAAGTGACCTAAACGATAAAATTTATGGTGTATGATATATTATGTGATGAATTATATTACTTAATTAGTTACATTACTTAGTATTTCATATTCCATGACAAATTTGGATCATACAACTAAACTAAGAACTCCCAACCTAATTTGAGAAGTGATGTTGATATTATTGAAACATCAGAACTACCTCAATATCTCATTTTTTTTCTTATCCAAAGATTTGGTAAATCCATATAATATAGTTATTCTATTTTTTTATTGAAACCCATCCTTTCAATCCTTCGCTCCTTCATCTTCTTTAAACGCATTCATAAGCTTGATTTCATAATCAATCCACACATTCAATCACAGATAGAAAATGGAGAGCTTATATCGTAATCGAGATAGAGAAATTGAAAACTATATCTATATAAACTCTGTAGTAATATGAGGAATGAAATAATATACAAGAGTAGTCCATATGTAGCTATTGAATATCTACTATCACAAATTTGGATCATACAACTAAACTAAGAACTCCCAACCTAATTTGAGAAGTGATGTTGATATTATTGAAACATCAGAACTACCTCAATATCTCATTTTTATTCTCTATCCAAAGATTTGGTAAATCCATATAATATAGTTATTCTATTTTTTTTATTGAAACCCATCCTTTCAATCCTTCGCTCCTTCATCTTCTTTAAACGCATTCATAAGCTTGATTTCATATTCAATCCACACATTCAGTCACAGATAGAAAATGGAGAGCGTATATCGTAATCGAGATAGAGAAATTGGAATCTATATCTATATAAAGTCGGTAGTAATATGAGGAATGAAATAATATATATGAGTAGTCCATATGTAGCTATTGAATATCTACTATCACATATATATGTGTTTCTTCCATAATGTAAACCATCGTCATCTTATTTCTTTTGAATCGAATTGGACCTTGGAATCATTCTTCTAAGCATACACTGGAGTTCACGTATAATATGTAGCTATGGCTGTCAAGCTCGACCCACCTAACCTACGTGATTTTTAACTCACATCAATGCAAACGAAGAGATTCATCAAATCGAATGATCCCAGATCAAGATTTGATGATTGATATATCCAATTGCTTAATTCCATTTTTTGTTAATTATTGCATAGGATGAAATGTGATGAATTATATTACTTAATTAGTTACATTACTTAGTATTTCATATTCCATGACAAATTTGGATCATACAACTAAACTAAGAACTCCCAACCTAATTTGAGAAGTGATGTTGATATTATTGAAACATCAGAACTACCTCAATATCTCATTTTTTTTTCTTATCCAAAGATTTGGTAAATCCATATAATATAGTTATTCTATTTTTTTATTGAAACCCATCCTTTCAATCCTTCGCTCCTTCATCTTCTTTAAACGCATTCATAAGCTTGATTTCATAATCAATCCACACATTCAGTCACAGATAGAAAATGGAGAGCTTATATCGTAATCGAGATAGAGAAATTGAAAACTATATCTATATAAACTCTGTAGTAATATGAGGAATGAAATAATATACATGAGTAGTCCATATGTAGCTATTGAATATCTACTATCACAAATTTGGATCATACAACTAAACTAAGAACTCCCAACCTAATTTGAGAAGTGATGTTGATATTATTGAAACATCAGAACTACCTCAATATCTCATTTTTATTCTCTATCCAAAGATTTGGTAAATCCATATAATATAGTTATTCTATTTTTTTTATTGAAACCCATCCTTTCAATCCTTCGCTCCTTCATCTTCTTTAAACGCATTCATAAGCTTGATTTCATATTCAATCCACACATTCAGTCACAGATAGAAAATGGAGAGCGTATATCGTAATCGAGATAGAGAAATTGGAATCTATATCTATATAAAGTCGGTAGTAATATGAGGAATGAAATAATATATATGAGTAGTCCATATGTAGCTATTGAATATCTACTATCACATATATATGTGTTTCTTCCATAATGTAAACCATCGTCATCTTATTTCTTTTGAATCGAATTGGACCTTGGAATCATTCTTCTAAGCATACACTGGAGTTCACGTATAATATGTAGCTATGGCTGTCAAGCTCGACCCACCTAACCTACGTGATTTTTAACTCACATCAATGCAAACGAAGAGATTCATCAAATCGAATGATCCCAGATCAAGATTTGATGATTGATATATCCAATTGCTTAATTCCATTTTTTGTTAATTATTGCATAGGATGAAATGAAATAGCTACGGTTTCGGATAACATAGTTCTTGTTTCGTCGCATGCCCAAAATGAGTAGCTATTATTACCCCAATTATGAATCAGCGTAATTGACTGTGAAAATAAAGGATATGTGTGACATGAATATGACAAAAGGGGATCTAAAGAAAAAATGGAAATTTCCCCCTTTTTTACAGTTCCGTAGTGTAATACGTTAGAAAATATTTACATCGTACATATATTTCTCTTGCTCTTAGTTTCTTCCTACACTATATCAAATATATTGTAAATAAATACATTTATTATATCAATCTTTTTTCTCAATCAATTTAAAAAGAAAAAGCGACTCTTTGAATTTCAAAGCATTATTTTATTATTTATTTTAAAGGAAAGCTACTCAGTGATTACTTTCCATGGCTAATTGTACTAAAGAATCAAGAACAACAACTACTAATTCATCGGACAATATATTTCTGAAAATTTGAAAACTAAGTGACAAAGGCTTTGTGAAATCTTCCAAGAGATTAGCTGGTAAAAGTATTGGAGTTTGTTGAATCTCTTTACCCAAATAACCCAATCCCTCTTTACTAAGGCCTGCATAGAAATGTGCCACTGACGTGAGTCAAGCTAAACCAATAGTAGTATTTATATCATTCGTAGGTGCAACTAACTCCACATGAGGTAAGTGTATGATCCAAAGTAAAAGTGCACTGACCAGTTAGAAACAAAAACAAATAGGAACAGAGTTCTAATACAAGGAACCCAAGGACCATATTCTTTCTCCATTTTGAGTTTTGCTCACGTCTTGAATGGATTCAAGAACATTTTCAAAGAAATTCAGGTCGTCAGTCAAAATAGTTTGTGTATTCCAAACGGCTATAGCGGCTTAACATAATATGTTAGCAATTGCAACCCAAGAAGTTATAAGTACTTGGGTGTGCACATGGAAACCTCCTACTTGCCAATTGAAATTTTGGCCTACTTATGCACAGTATCGCGCATTACCCCTTTAGTGTGTTGATGGAACACGGTAGTACATACGTAGAACCCTCTCACATAAATGGAATTTAAGAAAGAATTATTTTGATTCAACCATTTTTTTCTATTCTCCTACCAAATTTAATCATATATTCCGGCCACTAAATTAATTAATGAATTAACCACGTAATATATCACACATCGTAAAATTTTTTGTTTAGGTAACTTTGCGCCCATATTCCAAAAAGGAGCCGAATGAAACCAAAGTTTCATGTTCGGTTTTGAATTATAGATGTTAGAAATGATGGGGGCGCATTAGAGATGGTCCAGCCTAGGATCAATGATTTGTGAAATCAATTAGACTGTTTTAAAACTGATTATGAGGCATCGTAGAGAGACCCTAGTGTTATGTTGCATACATGCTTTAAGCTGCTTATTCATACTTTCATCTTCATTTTTAGAAATGGATTTGGTCTCAATGTTAATCTTATCTATTTTACAAATTCGGTTTGTCTACTTTTCTGCTATTGATAGAGCTTCACATGCCTGATAATAAAGAATCACAATATGTTAACACCCCAATTTTGGCATTGTAGTCTTCTGTCAATGGTCATATTTCTAAAAACAAATTGCCTAGAATCATTTTCAACATACTTTCTATTTTCACTGTATTTTTTGCCTATAAAGAGACATCCTAATGGTTTTTGTCCAAAATAATGATGAAACTAGAGAAAAAAATTGTCATTTAGATATCAAAGTACAAAGTTATGACCAAAACAAGTCGGTTTGACAACCCAAAAACTTTTTTTTGAAGCCTTTAATTTAATTCTGATTTTGACTTTCAAATTGGCCAAATTTGTTTTTTTACTATAATTCAAACTAAACACATTAAACCATACCTCAAAAGGATGCATCATTAGAAAGAGATGGTGAAAACAAGTTTACTTGTTAGTGCAGTCCAAGCATGTCTAGGATTTCAGGAGCAAGTGTTTGAGTAGATATAATTTAAAGAAGAGAAGAGGCAGGGTTAAAGCAATGAAAGAAGTACGTATTTTTGACGTTTTCACGTTTCTAGGATTACACAAAAGGATTAGCAAATAAATGTGCTAATACGACGACGAGGCCGTGAATTGTTAAAGCTTCTATAAAAGCCTGATTAAGCAATAAAGTGCCTCGTATTTTTCCATCTGCTTTTGATTGACTAGCGATACCTTCTACGGCTTGGCCCGCAGCAGTACTTTGAGCGACTTTGATCCGAATAGAAGCAAGTTCTATAGCCAATCCTGCAGCTAAAACGGAAGCAACAGAAATTTTGGGATTCATGTTAGGCTCCTCACAACAAAAAATAAAGAAATGGTTAATGATATAATCAAATAAACCAATAAATTATTATATATATCTTAATTAGTGTACTTAATTAATGTTATTTACATATTTATAATATGAATTAGTTACATTGCTTAGTATTTCACATTCCATCACTAAGATTCATCTAAACTAAGAACTCCGAACCTAATTTAAGTGATGATATTTGTTATTATTGTATCATCATGACTACTTCAATATCTCATTTTTATTCCCTATCCAAGTTTTTGTAAATCCTTATAATATAGTTATTCTATTTCTTTGCACCAAACCCAATCTTTCAATTCTTTGATCCTTCATCTTCTTTAAATGCATTCATAGGCTTGACTTCAAATTCATTCCACACATACAGTCACAGACAAAAAAAACTTACTTCGTAATCCATATATAGAAAGTGGAATCTATATTTATAAAAAGTCGGTAGTAATATGGGAAACAAAATAATACACATGGGTAGTCCATATATAACTATTGAATATCTACTATAACATGTGCATGTGTTTCTTCCATAATGTAAACAATCATCTTTTTTTTTTGAATCGCATCAGACCTTGGAATCATTCTTCTAAGCATACATCGGAGTTCATGTATAATACGTAGCTACGACTATCTACCTCGACCTGCGTAAACTTCATGATTTTTACTTGTCTTTATCATTATCTAACATCAATTCAAACAAAGAGATTCATCAAAGCGAACCATCCATATCAAGATTTGATGATTGATTGATTCAATTGCAATTAATTTCAATTTTGGTTAATTGTTGAATATGATGGAATAAAATAGCAACGGTTTCACAGAACATAGTTCTTGTTGTTTCATCACACGTCCCATACGAGTAAGAATTATTACCCCAATTATGAATCCTTGTAATTGACTGAAAAAATAAAGGAGATGTACGACATGATTAAAGACAAAAGGGGATCTTTGGAAAAATTTTGATTTCTCCCTTTTTTTACAAATTATGTATTGTAATACGTAATATAATAATAAGTATAATATTTACATATATTTCTCTCGCTCTTGTTTTCTTCCTACACTATATCATACATATCGTAAATAAACATATTTATACATCAATCATGTTTCTCAAGCCTGTATCTTGAGACACATGAATTAATTATTGAAATAAGATTCATGGGCTTACTTAATTTAGAATTTAAATCAATTCAAAAAGAAAAAGCAACTATTTGAAATTCAAAGCATTGTTTTATTATTTATTTTAAAGGAAAGCTACTGAGTGATTACCTTCCATGGCTAATTGTACTAAAGAAACAAGAACAACAATTATTAATTAATTGGTAAAAGTATTGGAGTTTGTTGAATCTATTTACCAAAACAACCCAATCCCTTTTTACTAAGGCCTGCATAGAAATGTGCCACTGACATGAGTAAAGCTAAATCAAGAGTAGTATTTATATCATTCGTAGGCGTAACTAACTCCCCATGAGGTAACTGTATGATTCTCAAAGGTAAAAGCACACCTAACGAGTTAGAAACATAAACAAATTGGAATGGAGTTCAGATAAAAGGAACCCAATTATCATATTCTTCTCCATTTTGAGATTTGCCCACGTCTTGAATGAAATCAAGAACTTATTCGAAGAAATTTTGGCCGTCGGACAAAATAGTTTGTGTATTCCGATCGGCTATAGAGGGTGAATCTAATACGATAGCAATTTCGACCCAAGAAGTTATAAGTACTTGGGCATGCACTTGGAAACCTCCTATTTACCAATAGAAATGTTGCCTACCTTTAGTGTGTTGATTGAACATGGTAGAACATTCATAGTACCCTCTGACAGAAATGGAACTTAGGAAGAAATTTTTTTTATTCAACCATTTTTTTTCTAGTCCTACCTAATTTAATCATATATTTCAGGTACTAAATTAATTAATGAATTAACCACGTAATGTGTCATACATCGTAAATTTTTTCGATTAGGTCACTTCGTGCCCTAAATCTGGGAAGTTATCCATTACAAAAAGGAGCTGAATGAAACTAATGTTTCGTGTTCGGTTTTGAATTATAGATCTTAAAAATGATGAATCAACGTCGACTATAATAACCCTAGCCTTCCAATCTAACGGTGCGGGTTTGTGTCCCTTTGACCGCTCGATATGAATCATAACACATACATCATTGGATCCTCCTAAGATTTCTAGATCATCCAAGATATATTCAATGTCAACCAATATGGTCCAGGTCGACCCATCACTAGGGGCATAAAAAATGCCAAAGTCACTTGGTCCTGTAGTCAAAAGGCAATTTGGATAAGATTGACATTGATTGTGAAATGATTAGATGTGGTCCAACAAAAGATCAATGATTTGTGAAATCAATTAAAGTGTTTAAAAACTGATTATGAGGCATCACAAAGAGATCCTCGTGTTAAGTTGCATACATGTTTTAAGCTTCTTATTCATACTTTTATCTTTATCTTCCTCAAAAACAACTTTTTTTTTAAATGGATTTGATCTCAATGTTAATCTTATCCGTTCTACAAAATCAGTGTGCCTACTTTTTTGTTGTAATCTAATGCTTGATAACAAAGAGATACAATAAGTAAACACCCCAATTTTGTCTTAGTAGTCTTGTGTCAAATGTCATATTTCAAAAAAACAAGTTGCCCTGAGTCATTTTCGACATACTCTCTATTTTCACTATATTTTTTTGCATATAAAACATCCTAAAGGTTTTTGTCCAAAAGAATGATGAATATCTTTCAAACATGAAAAAATAAGTCATTTAGATGTCTAAGCACAAAGTTATAACCAAAACAAGTCGGTTTGACTACCTAAAAAACTTGTTTTTATGTAAATTTGACTTTAGTTTTGATTTTGACATTCAAATTTGCCAAATTTGTTTTCTTACTATAATTTAAACAAAACGCGTTAAAACATACCTCAAAAAGATGCATGATTGGAAAGATATAGTCCAAACAAGTTAACTTGTTAGTGCAGTCCAAGCATGTCTAGGATTTTAGGAGTGAAGTGTTGAGTTGATATAATTTAAAGAAGAGAAGAGGCAAGATCAAAGCAATAAAAGAAGTAAGTATTTTTCACGTTTCTGGGATTACACAGAGAGATTAGCAAATAAAAGTCCTAATCCGATGACTAGGCCTTAAAAAGCAAGATTAAGCAATAAAGTACCTCATATTTTACCCTTTGCTTCTGGTTGACTAGCGATACCTTCTACGGATTGACTCGCAGTATCTTCACCGACTCTAGGTCCAATAGCAGAAAGTTCTATGACCAATCTAGCAGCAATCTAGAAGCAGTCTTGTTGTTACGTTGCACGCCCCAAACAAGTAACAATTATTACCCAAATTATGAATCGTCGTAATTGACTGAGAAAACAAAGGAGTTGTATGACATGAATAGGACAAAGGGAATCTTAGGAAAAGCGACTCTGAAAATTAAAGCATTATTTTATTGTTTATTTGGATGAAAAGCTACTGAATGATGACCTTCCATGGCTAAGTGTACTAAAGAAACAAGAACAACAATTACTAATTCATTGGCCAATATATTCCTGAAAAGTCAAAAACTAAGTGATAATGGTTTTGTGAAATCTTCAAAGACATTAATTGGTGAAAGAAGTTGAGTTGGTTGAATATATTTACTGAAATAACCCCGTCCCTTTCTAGAAAAGCCTGCAAAGAAATGTACCACTGACATGAGTAAAGCTACAACAATAGTAGTATTTATATCATTTATAGGTGCAACTAACTCCCCATGAGGTAACCGTTTGATTCTCCACGGTAAAAGCGCACCTGACCAGTTAGAAACGAAAACAAATAGGAATAGAGTTTCCAATAAAAAGAACCCAAGGACCATATTCTTCTCCATTTTTAGTTTTGCTCATGTCTTGAATGAAATCAAGAACATATCAGAATAAATTTTGTATGTGGGTTAGAATAGTTTGTGGATTCCGAACGGCTGTACCGGTTGAACCTAATAAGACAACAATTACAACCCAAGAAGTTATAAGAATTTGGGCATATTCTTAGAAACCTCGACACCGAATATCCCACATAATCCTTTTAGTGTAGTTATCGAACATGGTAGAACATTCGTAGTACCCTCTGACAAAAATGGAACTTAAGAAGGAATTATTTTGATTCAACCATTTCTTTTTCTACTCTTCATAAGTTAATCATATATTTCGGGTACTAAAATAATTAATTAATTAACCACATAATATATCATACATCGTAAAATTTTTTCGATTAGATCATTTCATGCCTTAAATACAGGAAGCGATCCATATTCCATAAAGCAGTCGAATGAAACCAAAGTTTCAAGTTCGGTTTTGAATTATAGACGTTAAAAATGATGAATCGACGGCGCCTATAACCTTAGCCTTCTAAGCTAACAATGCGGCTTCAAGTCCCTTTATCCACTTGATATGAATCATAATACATACATCATTGGATCCTACTATGATTTCTAGATCATCTAAGAAATATTCAAGGTCAACCAATATGAACCAGAAATCTAAATTTGAAACCAACATTTAGGGTCCAGGTCGATCCATCACTAGGGGCTTAAAAAATGCCCAAGGTCAGCTGGTCCTTGATTGAAAAGGCAATTTGGATAAGATTAACATTGATTGTGAAATGATTAGAGGTGGTCCAACATAGGATCAATGATTTGTGAAATCAATTAGTGTTTAAAAACTGATTATGACAGAGAGACCCTAGTGTTAAGTTGATGGATTTGATCTCAATGTTAATCTTATCCATTCTATAAAATCAGTGTCTACTTTTTTGTTATCTTTACATGGTTGATAAAAAAGAGATACAATTTGTAAACACCCCAATTTTGGCCTTGTAGTCTCGTGTAATGATCATATTTCAAAAAACAAGTTTCCTAGAGTCATTGTAGTCTCTATGTTCACTATGTTTTTTTACTATAAAACAACATCCGAAAGGATTTTATCCAAAATAATGATGAATATCTTTCAAAAAAAAAAAAAAATTGAGTCATTTTGATGTCTATGCACAAAGTTATAATCAAAACAAGTCAGTTTGACTACCCCAAAAACATGTTTTTAGGAAAATTTTACTTTAATTCTGATTTTGACATTCAATTTGGCCAAATTTGTTTTTTACTATAATTTAAACTAAACTCATTAAACCATACATCAAAAGCATGCATGATTAGAAAGATATGGTCAAAACAAGTTAACTTGTTAGTGCACTCCAATCATGTCTCTTTAGAATTGTAGGAGTGAAGTGTTGAGTTGATATAATTTAAAGAAGACAAGAGGCAGGGGCCAAAGCAAAAAAAGAATACGTATTTTTCACGTTTTCACGTTTTCACGTTTCTCAGATTACACAAAGGTATTAGCAAATAAAATTGATAATGCCACAAACATGCCGTAAACGGTTAAAGCTTCCATGAGTACCTTGACTAAAGCAGCAGAAATTAGGGGATTCATATTAAGCTCCTCACAACAAAAAAATGAAGAAATGGTTAATGATACAATCAAATAAACAAATGAATTAATATATATATATATATTACTTGATTAGTGTGCTTGATTCATGTTATTTATATATTTATAATATTAATTAGTTGCATTACTTAGTATTTCATATTCCATCACTAAGATCCATCCAACTAAACTAAGAACTCCCAACCTAATTTGAGAAGGGATGATATTTGATATTTCTAAATCATCAAAACTACTTCAATATCTCATTTTTATTCCCTATCCAAGTTTTTGTAAATCCATATAATATCCAAACCCATACTTCAATATCTCCGTCATCTTCTTTAAACGCATTCATAGGCTTGACTTTGTATTCAATCCCATATACAGTCACAGACAGAAAAAGAAGGGCATATATCGTAATCCATATGGAGAAATTGGAATCTATACCTATATAAAGTTAGTAGTAATATAGGGAATGAAATAATATACATGGGTAGTCTATATTTAAATATTGAATATCAACTATCACATATACATGTGTTTCTTACATATAAACCATCATCATCTTTTTTCTATTTAATGGGATCGGACTCTAGAATCATGCTTCTAAGCATACACCAGATTTCACGATTCACAATTATTACCCCAATTATGAATCGCCGTAATTGACTGAAAAAACAAAGAAAATGTATGACATGAATAGGACAAAAGGGGATCTTGGAAAAAATTGGGAATTCTGCCCTTTTTTTACAATTCCGTAGTGTAATATGTAATATAATAAATATTGATATTATACATATATTTATCTTGCTCTTGTTTTCTTCCTACACTATATACTACATATCTTAAATAAATAAATTTATATCAATCATGTTCCTCAAGAAGGTATCTTGAGCTATGCATGAATTAATTATTGGAATATGATTCATGTGCATAACTAATTTTGAATTTAAATCAATTAAAAAAGAAAAAGCGACTCTTTGAAATTCAAAGTATTATTTTATTATTTATTTGATGGAAAGCTACTTAATGATGACCTTCCATGGATTCACCTATATAAGCCACAAATAAGGTTGCAAAAATTAGAGCCTCAATACCGCTTGTGAATAATTTGAGGAACATCACACATGTAGGAATCACTAAATGTACTAAAGAAACAAGAACAACAACTACTAATTCATCAACCAATATATTTATGAAAAGTCCAAAACTAAGTGATAAAGGTTTTGTGAAATCTTCTGAGACATTAATTGGTAAAAGTATTGAAGTTGGTTGAATCTATTTACTGAAATAACCCAATCCCTTTTTAGTATGGCTTGCATAGAAATGTGTCACTGACATGAGTAATGCTATAGCAACAATATTATTTATATCATTCGTAGGTGCAACTAACTCCCCATGAGGAACTGTATGATTCTTCAAGGTAAAATCGCACCTTACCAGTTAGAAACAAAAATAAACAGGAACAGAGTTCCAATAAAAGGAACCCAATGACCATATTCTTCTTGTCCATCTTGAATTTCGCTCACGTCTTGAATGAATTCAAGAACATATTCTAAAAAATTCTGGCCGTCGGTCAGAATAGTTTGTGGATTCTGAACGGCTATAGCAGCTGAACCTAAGAAGATAGCAATTACGACTAAATAAGTTATAAGTACTTGGGCATGCACTTGGAAACCTCTTATTTGCCAATCGAAATGTTGTTGGCCTACTTCCACAGCTAATATCTCGTATAACCCCCCCTTTAGTGTGTTGATGAAACATGGTAGGACATTCAACAATTTCTTTTTCTACTCTCCTACCTAATTTAATCATATATTTTGGGTATTAAATTAATATAACAACTCATTGGTTTATTTGGTTATATCATTAATCATTTCTTCATTTTTTGTTGTGAGGAGCTTACCGTGAATCCCCTAATTTATGCTGCTTCCGTTATTGCTACTGGATTGTTCATAAAACTTGCTTCTATTGGACCCAAAGTCAGTCAAGGTACTGGTATAGGCCAAGCCGTAGAAGGTATCATTAGTCAACTTGAAGAAGAGGGTCAAATACGAGGTACTTTATTGCTTAGTCTAGCCTTTATGGAAGCTTTAACAAATTATGGCCTGGCTGTGACATTAGCACTTTTGTTTGTTAATCCCTTTGTGTAATCTTAGATACGCGAAAACGTTAACAATATGTACTTTTTTATTGCTTTCTCCATGCCTCTTACTTTTATACGTGAAAAAACCTAAATACTATGCTTAAACTTCTATGCATAAGCTAATTTTGATGATAAAATGTCTCGTAATTCAGGCTTAAGAACATTATTTATAACTTAACCAATATAAAACACGTGAATTAATATGCACAAATCAAGCTTTCTTAACAATGAACACTTATAAAGCACGGAAAAATAACAAAAACAAGGTCAAATAGGTAAAACCCGGAATCCTTAAGCTAGGACCGATTTAAAAACACCTCGAACCGGTCAGAAACAGCTCAGAATCCACCATCTAAGACTCTGAACTGGTTTTGGAGCTAATGAACCAGTATAATACATGAACAAACAACCCTATAACTGAATGAGAAAATCCCGATCTTTTTATGGATACATGAAAACAGGGTCTCTATATCTCGAAATCAGTGAAAAACTAAAAAGAACTGGTCAAAAATAGCTCTGAACTGGTCCCAGAAAGGGCCGTATCGGTCACTGATCTAGTTTAGGTATAAATAGTGCCTAGACCCTATAACAAATCTTATCCGATCCAATTCGGCAGAACCAGATCCAAACCAGATCTGGATTGGTCTTGACCCAAATTGGATCCAGGTCTGACCCAATCCAAACCAAAACCAGGTCGGACCCGATCCAAAAAGATTTAGGTCAGACTCAAAATGAACCGGATAAAAGTTCGACCCGATCCAAACCAGAAGCGGATATAGGTTTGACCCGATCGAAACCAGAACCGGTTCAGACCTATCCCAAATCGGATTCGGATCAGCCCCGATCCAAATAGGATTCGGTTTGGATCCGACCCAAATATGATCCTAGTCAGACCCCATCCAAACGTGATCCAGATTAGATCCGATCCAAACTTCATCCAGAATGGAAACGATCCAAACAGGATCTATGTCGGACTGGACCCAAACAGGATCTCAGACAGACCTGATCCAAACATGAGCCAGATTGGATCTGATACAAATAGGATCCGGGTCAGAACCGATCCAAACAGGATACGGGCGAGACCCGATCCAAACAAGATTTGTGCCAGACCGGAGCCAAACAAAAACTGGCTCGAACCCGATTCAAACGTGATCAGGATCAGACCCGATCCAAACATGTTCCGGGCCGAACCCGACCCAAACAAGATCCGGGTTGGGACCGATCCAAACACATATATCCATGATTGAATCACTATAAAAAATTTTGACAACCTTAGAACACATATATGCTATATTGAATCACTATGAAATTTTTTTGACAACCTTAGAACACATATATACATGATTGAATCACTATGATTTTTTTGGACAACCTTAGAACACATATATGCATGATTGAATCACTATGAAATTTTATGGACAACCTTAGAACACATATATGCATGATTGAATCACTATGAAATATTTTTGATAACCTTAAAAAACATATATGCATGATTAAATCCATATGAATTTTTTTTGACAGCCTAAGAACAAATGCATGATTGCATCACTATGATTTTTTTTATAACGTTAGAACACATATATGCATGATAGAGAGTCACTATGAACATTTTTTGACAGCCGTAGAATACATATATGAATGATTGAATCACCTTATAACACATGCAAGATTGAATCACTATAAATTTTTTTTGACAACCATAGAACACATATATGCAAGATTGAATCACTATGAAATATTTTTTACAGCTTTAGAACACATATATGAAGGTTTGAATCACTTTGATTTTTTTTACAGCCTTTGAACGCATATATGCATGATTGAATTACTATGATTTTTTTTCACAGCCTTAGAACACACATATATGAATGATTGAATTACTATAATTTTTTTACAGCATTAGAACACATAAATGCTTGATTGAATCACTACAATTTTTTTTTGACAAACTTTGAACACATATCTGCATGATAGAATCACTATGAATTTTTTTTGATAGACTTAGAACACGTATATGCATGATAGAATCAGTAGAAATTATTTTAATAGGCTTTGAACACATATATGTAAGATTAAATCACTATGAATTTTTTTTTACAACCTTAGAACACATATATGCAAGATTGAATCACTATGAATTTTTTTTGACAACCTTAGAAGACACAAATGCATGGCTAAATGACTATGAATTTTTTTTGACAGCCTTTGAACAAATATATGCATGATTGAATCACTACAAATTTTTTTACAGTCATAGAACACATATATACGTGATTGAATCACAACATATTTTTTTTTACAACATTACAACACATATATGCATGATTGAATCACTATAAATTTTTTTTGACAACCACCGAACACATATATGCTTGATTGAATCACTATGCAAATTTTTTGACAGCCATAGAACAAATACATGAATGATTAAATCACTAGAAAGTACTTGTCACAACATTAGAAAACATATATGCATGATTGAATCACTATATTTTTTTTGGACAGCCGTAGAACACATATATGCATGATTGAATCACGACAAATTGTTTTTGACAACCTTAAAACACATATATGCATGATTGAATCACTATGAATTTTTTTTGACAGCCTTAGAACATATATATGCATGATTGAATCAGTGTGAAAGTTTTTTAACCATAGAGCACATTTATGTATGATTGAGTCACTATGATTTTTTTACAGCCTTTGAACACATATATGAAATATTGAATCTCTACAAAAACTTTTTGACAGCCTTAGAACATATACACGCATGATCGAATCTCCATGAAATTGTTTTGACAGCCTTAGAGCACATATATGCATGAATGAATCACTACAAATTTTTTTTTGAACACCTTAGAACACATATATACATGATTTAATCACTATGAATTTTTTTTAGAGCATTAAAACACATATATGAATGAGTGAATCACTATGATTTTTTTTTTATAGCCTTAGAACACATATATGAATGATTGAATGACTACACATTTTTTTTGACAGCATTAGAACACATATATGCATGATTGAATCTCCATAAATTTTTTTGACAACGGTAAAACACATATATGCATGATTGAATCACCATAATTTTTTTTGACAACGGTAAAACACATATCTGCATGATTGAATCACTTTGAACTTTTTTTGACAGCCTTAGAACACATATATACATGATTAAATTATTATGATTTTTTTTAACATCCTTAAAACACATATATGCAAGATTGAATCACTATGAAATCTTTTTGACAGCCTTAGAACACATATATGCTTGATTGAATCACTCTGAACTTTTTTTGACATCCTTAGAACACATATATACATGATTAAATTACTATGATTTTTTTTTACAGCCTTAAAACACACATATGCAAGATTGAATCACTATGAAATCTTTTTGATAGCCTTAGAACACATATATGCTTGATTGAATCATTATGAAATTTTTTTGATCGCCTTATATATAAGAGATTGAATCACTAGAAATTTTTTTGACAGCCTTAGAACACATATATGCATCATTGACTACAAATTTTTGTTAAAGGCCTTAGCACAAATATATGCATGATTGAATCACAATAATTTTTTTTTTGACAACGTGACAACACATGTATGCATGATTGAGTCACTTGGCAATTTTTTTGACAGCCTTTGAACATATATATGCATGATTAACTATGATATTTTTTTGACAACCTTAGAACACATATGGATGACTGAGTCACTATAAATTTTTTTATAGCATTAGAAGACATATATATGGATGATTGAATCTCATTATTTTTTTTTAACAACCTTAGAAAACATATCTGCACGATTGAATCACTATGAAAATTTGTTGACAGCCTTAGAACACGCATATGCATGATTGAATCATAATGAATTTTTTTTTGACTGCCTAAAAACACATATATGCAAGATTGAATCATTATGATTTTTTTGACAGCCTTAGAATACACATATGTATGATCGAATCACTGTGAAATGTTTTTGATAGCCTTAGCTCACATATATGCATGATTGAATCACTGTGAGTTTTTTTGACAACATTAAAACATATATAAGCATGATTAAATCTCTATGAAATTTTCTTGACAGCCTTAGAACACATATATGCATGATTGAATCACTAGGATTTTTTTTTGACAGCCTTAGAACACATATATACATGATTGAGCCACTATAAATTGTTTTTGACAACCTTTGTACATATATGTCTCATTGAATCAATATAAATTTTTTGACAGCCTTATAAAACAAATATGCCTGATTAATTTTTTTTTACGGCCTTCGAACACATATATGCATAAATGAATCATTATAAATTTTTTTTGACAACCTTAGAACACGTATATACATGATTGAATCACTATGATTTTTTTTTTTGACAATTTTAGAACACATAGATGCATGATTGAATCACTATGAAACTTTATTGACAGTCTTAAAACACATATATACAGGATTGGATCACTATAAAAGTTTTTTGACAGCATGAGAACACATGTATGCATGATTAAATCATTATGAATTTTTTTTGTCAGCCTTAAAACTCATATATGCATGAATGAATCACGATGAATTTTCTTGATAGGCTTAAAACACATATATGCAAGACTGAATCACTATGAATTTTTTTGACAGCCTTAGAACACATATATGCATGATTCAATCCATATGAAATTTTTTTTATAGCCTTTCGAACACGTATATGAATGATTGAATCACTATGAAATTTGTTTGACAACCATGGAACACATATATCCATGATTGAATCACGATTAGACTTTTTTGACATGCTTAGAACACATATACGCATGATTAAATCCCTACAATTTTTTTTAACAACCTTAGAATACATATATGCATGATTGAATCACTATGAATTTTTTTTGACAGCCTTAGAACACATATATGAATGATTGAATCACAATAAAAAATTTATGACAACCTTAGAACATGAATATACATGATTGAATTATTATAATTTTTTTTTGATAGCCTTAGAACAAATATATGCATTATTCAATCTCTATAATTTTTTTTTGACAGCATTAGAAGACATATATGCATGATTCAATCACTAATTTTTTTTGACAACCTTAGAACACATATCTACATGATTCAATCACTATGATTTTTTTTGACAGCCTTAGAACATATATATGCATGATTGTATCACTATGAAATTTTTTTGACCGCCTTAGAACACATATATGCAATATTGAATCACTATGAAATTTTTTTTTATAGCATTAGAACACATATATGCAAGATTGAATCACTATGAAATTTTTTTTTATAGCATTAGAACACATATATGCATGATTGAATCATTATGAATTTTTTTTGACAGCCTTAGAACACATATATGCATGATTGTATTACAATGAAAATTTTTTGACAGCCTTAGAACACATATATACAGGATTGAATCACTATGATTTTTTTTGAAAGAATTAGAACACATATATGCATGATTGAGTCATTATGAATTTTTTTTTATTGTATTAGATCACATATATGGATGATTGATTCACTATGAATTTTTTTTGACAGCCTTAGAAGACATATATGCAAGATTGATTCACTAAGAATTTTTTGTGACACCCTTAAAATACATATATGCATGATTGAATCAGTATCAATTTTTTTTGATAGCCTTAGAACACATATATGCATCATTGAATCACTATCAAATTTTTTTGACAGCCTTAGAAAACATTTGCATGATTGAGTCACTAAATTTTTTTTTGACAGCATTAGAAAACATATATGCATGATTGAATCACTATAATTTTTTTTTGCTAAAGTTAGAACACATATCTGCAAGATTGAATCACTATTATTTTTTGTGACAGACTTAGAACACATATATGCAAGATTGAATCATTACGAAATTTTTTTGACATTCTTAGAACACATATATGGATGATTGAATGACTATGAAATTTTTTTGACATCCTTAGAACACATATATGCATGATTTACTATGATTTTTTTTCACAACCTTATAACACGTATATGCATGATTGAATTACTAATTTTTTTTTTATTGCATTAGAACACATATATGCATGATTGAATCACTATAAATTTTTTTGACAGCGTTAGAACACATATCTGCATGATTGAATTAGTACGATTTTTTTTTGATAGCCTTTGAGCACATATATGCATGATTGAATTACTATGATTTTTTTTTGACAGCCTTATAAGACATATATGCATGATTGAATCACTATGAAATTTGTTTAAAAGACATAGAACACTTATATGCATGATTGAATCACTACGTTAAAATCTTGACAGCATTAGAACACATTTATGCATTTTTGAATCACTATAATTTTTTTGACAACCTTAGACTGCATATCTGCATGATTGAATCACTATGAAATTTTTTTGACAACCTTAGAACACATATTTGCAAGATTGAACCTCTATGATTTTTTTGACAACCTTAGAACAAATATCTGCATTATTGATCCACTACGATTTTTTTATATCCTTAAAACACATATATACATGATTAAATCACTAGGATTTTTTTTTAACAATCGTAGAATGCATATATGCATTATTTTTTGACAGCGTTAGAACACATATATGAATGATTGAATCACTATGAATTTTCTTTGACAACCATAGAACATGAATATGCATGATTCAATTACTTTGAAATTTTTTCGACAACCTTAGAACTAGGGGTGGCAATCAGGTCAGCATACCTCAACATGAACCCGACCCGTATATTAAACGGGTCGGCTGTGGCAAACACGAACCCGACCGATTTATTAAACGGGTAACCCGACACGACACAATTAACCTGTATAATAAACGGGTCGCGTCGGGAAAACGGGTTGGCAAGTCGGGTTCAGGGTTTTACATTTCAAAGTTTACGGGTCGACGGGTCGGGTAAACCGATTGACCCGCCCGCCTAACCCGCTTATTAACCGACTTGGCGGGTTGGCATACCTCTAACACGAACTTGACCCGTTTAGGAGGGTCGACCCATTTACGACACAGACCCGTTTAAGCCAAACCCGACCTGGCTAAGAAGCGGGTTGGTGGGTCATGTCAGAAATTGCCAACCCTACTCAGAACACATATATGCATGATTCAATCTCTATAATTTTTTTTTGACAACAATAGAACACATATATGCATGATTGAACCACTATAAAATTTTTTTGACAACCTTAGAACACATATCTACGTGATTGAATCACTATAATTTTTTTTTGACAGCCTTAGAACACACATATCCATGATTATATCACAATGCAATTTTTTTTACAGCCTTCGAACACATATATGCAAGATTGAATCACTATAAATTTTTTTGACAGCATTAGAACACATATATGCATGATTGAATCACTATAATTTTTTTTGACAATTTTAGAAAACATGTCTATTTGATTTAATCATCATGAATTTTTTTTGACAGCCTTAGAACACATATATGCATTATTGAATGACTATGAATTTTTTTTTGACAGACTTAGAACATGTATATTCATGATTGAATCACTATAAATTTTTTTTCACAACCTTAGAACACATATATGCATGATTGAATCCCTACAATTTTTTTTTGACAAACTTAGAACACATATATGCATTTTTGAATCACAATGAAATTTTTTTTGACAGACTTAGAACACATATATGCATTATTGAATTACAATGAAAATCTTTTGATAGCCTTACAACACATACATGCAAGATTGAATCATTATGAAATTTTTTTGTCAGCCTTAGAACACATATGTGGATGTTTGAATCACTATGAATTTTTTTGAACATCCTAAGAACACATATATGCATGATTACATAACCATGATTTTTTTGACAACCTTAGAACACATATATGCATGATTCAATAACTATAAAATTTTTTTGACAACCTTTGAACATTTATATGCATCATTGAATCACTAATTTTTTTTTGATAGCGTTAGAACACATATATGCATGATTGAATCAATATAATTTTTTTTGACAACCTTAGAACACATATCTGCATGATTGAATTAGTATGATTTTTTTTTGACAGCCCTAGAACATATATATGCTTGATTGAATGGCAATGAAATTTTTTGTCAGCGTTAGAACACATATATAGAGGATTGAATCACTATCATTTTTTTACGACCTTAGAACACATATGCCTGATTGAATCACTATAGAATTTTTTTGACTGCCTTAGAACATATATATGCATGATTGAATCACTACGAAATTTTTTTGACAGCCTTACAACACAAATATGCATTATTGAATCACAATGAAATTTTGTTGACAGACTCAGAAGATATATATGAATGCTTGAATCAACCTAAAATTTCTTTAAAAACTATAGAACACATATATCCATGATGGAATCTCTGTGAGTTTTTTTTGACATCCTTAGAACACATATACGCATGATTGAATCCCTATAATTTTTTTTAACAGCCTTAGAACACATATATGCATGATTAAATCACTATGAAATTTTCTTGGCAGCCTTAAAACACATATATGCATGATTGATCACTATGAATTTTTTTTGACTGCCTTAGAACACATATAAGCGTGATTGAATGACTATGAAAGTTTTTGTGACAGCCTTAGAACATATATTTGCAAAATTGAATCACTATGAAATTTTTTTAACAGCCCTAGAACACATATATGCATGTGTGAATCAATGTGAAATTCATTTAACAACCTTAGAACACATATACACATGATTGAATCACTACAATTTTTTTTTACAACATTAGAACACATATATGCATGACTGAATCACTATAATTTTTTTTGACAACCATAGACTACATATCTGCATAATTGAATTACGATGAATTGTTTTTGACATCCTTATAACACATATATGCAAGATTGAATCTTTCTGAATTTTTTTTTATAGCTTTAAAACACATATATGCGTGATTGAAAACACTATGAATTTTTTTTGACAGCCTTAGAACACATATATGCATGATTCGCCTAGGAAATTTTTTGACAACCGTAGAACACATATATGCATTATTGAGTTACTATAATTTTTTTTTGACAATCTTAGGAGACATATATGCATGATTGAATCAATATAAATTTTTTTGACAGCCTTATAACACATATATGAATTATTGAACCACTATAAATTTTTTTTACAGCCTTAGAACACAAATATGCATGATTGAATCACTAAGAATTTTTTTGGCAGCCAAAGAACACATATATGCATTATTCAATCTCTATAAATATTTTTGACAGCATTAGAACAAATATATGCTTGATTGAATCATTATAAATTTTTTCTGACAAACTTAGAACACAGATCTGCATGATTGTATCACTAAAAAATTTCTTTGACAACCTTCAAACACATATATGCATGATTGAATCACTCTGAAATTTTTTTGACAGCATTAGAACACATATATGCATGATTGAATCACTATAAGTTTTTTTTGACAATCTTAGACTACATGTCTCTTTGATTTAATCACTATAAATTTTTTTTGACAGCCTTAGAACACATATATGCATGATTGAATGACTATGAAATTTTTTTGACAGCCTTAGAACATATATATACATGATTAAATCACTATAAAATATTTTTGACAAGCTTAGAACACATATTTGCATGATTAAATCACTTTGAATTTTTTTTGACAGATTTATGACACATATTTGTATGATTGAATCACTATGGATTTTTTTTACAGCCTTAGAACACATATATGAATGATTCAATCACTATGAAATTTTTTTGACGGCCTTAGAACACATTTCTGAATGATTGAATCACTATGATTTTTTTTTGACAAACATAGAACACGAATATGCATGATTAAATCACTATGAGATTTTTTTATCAGCCTTAGAACACATATATGCATGATTGAACCACTACAATTTTTTTTTGACAGCCTTATAACACATATATGCATAATTGAATTACTACAACTATTTTTGACAGCATTAGAACACATATATGCATGATTAAATCACTATGATTTTTTTGACAGCCTTAGAGCACATATAAGCACGATTTCATCACTATAACTTTTTTTTGACAGCCTTAGAGCACATATATGCATGATTGAACACAGATATGCGTTATTTAATCACTATTATTTTTTTTTGACAAGCTTTATACACGTATATGCATGATTGAATCACTATTTATTTTTTTTGACAGCCTTAGAACACATATATGCAAGATTAAATCACTATGATTTTTTTTTACAGCGTTAGATCATATATATTTATGATTGGATCACTTTGAATTTTTTTTACAGCCTTTGAACATATATATGCATGATTGAATCTCTATAACTTTTTCTTTAACTTTAGAAGACATATCTACATGCTTGGACAACCTATGAACACATATCTGCATGATTGAATCATTGAAATTTTTTTTGACAGCCTTAGAACACATATATGCAAGATTGAATCACTATAAAATTTTATTTACAGCCTTAGAACGCATAAATGCATGACTGAATCTCTACGAATTTTTTTTACAGCCTTAAAACACATATATCAATGATTGAATCACTATTAAATTTTTTTGATAACCTTAAAGCATATATATGCATGATTTAAATTTTTTGACAGCCTTAGAACACATATATACATGATTGAATCACTTTATTTTTTTTTTGACAACATAAAACATATATATGCATGATTGAATCACTATAATTTTTTTTTTTAACTTTAGAAGACATATCTGCATGCTTGGGCAGCCTTAAAACACATATTTGCATGATTGAATCATTGTGAATTTTTTTTGACAGCCTTAGAACACACATATGCAAGATTGAATCACTATGATTTTTTTTTACAGCCTTAGAACACATATATGGATGGCAGAATCACTACGAAATTTTTTTGACGGCCGTAAAACACATATATAAGTGATTGAATCACTAATAAAATTTTTTGATAACCTTATAGCATATATATGCATGATTTAAATTTTTAGACAGCCTTAGAACACATATATGGATGATTGAATCACTATGATTTTTTTTGACAGCCTTAGAACACATATATACATGATTGCTTAACTATAAATATTTTGTTATAGCCTTTGAACACATATAAGAATGACTGAATCCATAAAAAATGTTTTTGACATTCTTTGGACACATATATTCCTGATTCAATCACTATGAAATCTTTTTACAGCATTAGAACACTTGTATGCATGATTGAATGACTATAAATTTTTATTGACAGCTTTAGAAAACATATATACATTATTGAATCACTACAAAATTATTTTGAATGCATTAGAACACACATATGAATGATTAAATCACTATAATTTTTTTGACAACTTTATAACAGATGACTGCAAGATTGAATCACTATGAATTTTTTTATGACTGACCCAAAACACATATACGCATGATTGAGTCACTATGAAGTATTGTTGACAGACTTAGAACACAAATATCCATGATTGAATCAGTATGATTTTTTTTTGACAGCCTTAGAAAACTTGTATGCATGATTGAATTACTATGAAAGTTTTTTTATAGCCTTAGAACACATATATGCTAGATTGAATCACTATGAAATATTTTTGACAGCCTTAGAACACATATATGCATGATTTTATCACTATGATTTTTTTTTGACAGCCTTAGAACTCATATATGCATGATTGAATCACTATGACATTTTTTTGACAACCCCAGAACCCATATATGCATGATTGAATCACTATAAAAAATTTTTGACAGCTTTAGAACACATATATGCATGATCGAATTGCTATAAATTTTTCTTCACAGCCTTATAACATATATATGCATGATTAAATCACTATAAAATATTTTTGACAACCTTAGAACACATATCTGCATGATTAAATCACTATGAAATTGTTTTGACAGATTTACGACACATATTTGTATGATTGAATCACTATGAAATTTTTTTGACAGCCTTAGAACACATATATGCATGATTCAATCACTATAAATTTTTTTTGACAGCCTTAGAACACATTTTTGAATGATTGAATCACTATGAAATTTCTTTGACAACCATAGGACACGTATATGCATGATTAAATCACTATAAGATTTTTTATTAGCCTTAGAACACATATATGCTTAATTGAATCACTAAATTTCTTTTTTGACAGCCTTATAACACATATATGCATGATTATATCACTACAACTGTTTTTGCCAGCATTAAGCACATATATGCATGATTGAATCACTATGAGTTTTTTTTGACATCCTTAGAGCACATATATGCACGATTGAATTACTATGATTTTTTTTAAATATCCTTTGAATACATATATGCAAGATTGAATAACTATGATTTTTTTTACAGCATTAGAACACATATTTGGATGATTGAATAACTGTGAATTTTTTTTTACAAACTTAGAACACATATATGCATTATTTAATCACTATTAATTTTTTTTGACAAGCTTTGGACACGTATATGCCTGACTGAATCACTATTAAATTTTTTTGACAGCCTTAGAACACATATATGCAAGATTGAATCACTATGATTTTTTTTTGACATCCTCAGATCACATATATTTATGATTGGATCACTTTGAAATTTTTTTTACAGCCTTTGAACACATATATGCATGATTGAATCACTTCAAAATTTGTTTGACTACATAAAACTTAAATATGCATGATTGAATCACTATAATTTTTTTTTAACATTAGAAGACATATCTGCATGCTTGGAAAACCTTAGAACACATATTTGCATGATTGAATCTTTTTGATTTTTTTTTGACAGCATTAGAACACATATATGCAAGATTGAATCACTATGAAATTTTATTTACTGCCTTAGAGCACATATATACATGACTGAATCACTACAAATTTTTTTGACAGCCTTAGAACACATATATAAATGATTGAATCACTAATAAAATTTTTTGATAACCTTAGAGCATATATTTGCATGATTTAATTTTTTTGACAGCCTTAGAATACATATATGGATAATTGAATCACTATGATTTTTTTTGACAGCCTTAGAACACATATATACATGATAGGATCACTATAAATTTTTTTATAGCCTTTGAACACATAAATGAATGACTGAATCACTATAAAAATGTTTTTGACACCCTTTGGACACATATATGCCTGATTCAATCACTATGAAATTTTTTTACAGCTGTAGAACACATATATGCATGATTGAATCACTATTATTTTTTTTTTAAAGTTTAGAAGACATATCTGCATGCTTGGACAGTCTTAGAACACATATGTGCATGATTGAATCATTGTGATTTTTTTTTACAGCCTTAGACCACATATATGCAAGATTGAATCACTATGAAATTTTATTTACAGCCTTAAAACATATATATGCATCACTGAATCACTACAAATTTTTTTTGACAACCTTAGAACACATATATAAATGATTGAATCACTATTAATTTTTTTTTATAACCTTAGAGCATATATATGCATGGTTTAAATTTTTTGTCAGCCTTAAAACATATATATGGATGATTGAATCACTATGAATTTTTTGACAGTCTTAAAACACATATATGCATGATAGGATCACAATAAATTTTTTTTATAGCCTTTGAACACATATAAGAATGTCTGAATCATTATAAAATGCTTTTTACACCCTTTGGACACATATATGCCCGATTCAATCACTATGAAATTTTTTACAGCCTTAGAACACATATGTGCATGATTGAATGACTATAAAATTTTTTTGACAGCTTTAGAAAACATATATACATTATTGAATCACTACAAAATTATTTTGATGGCATTAGAACACACATATGAATGATTAAATCACTATAATTTTTTTTGACAACCTTATAACAGATGACTGCAAGATTGAATCACTATGAATTTTTTTATGACTGACCCAAAACACATATATGCATGATTGAGTCACTATGAAATATTTTTGACAGACTTAGAACACAAATATCCATGATTGAATCAGTATGATCTTTTTTTGACAGCCTTAGAAAACTGGTATGCATGATTGAATTACTATGAAAGTTTTTTGATAGCCTTAGAACACATATATGCTAGATTGGATCACTATGAAATATTTTTGACAACCTTATAACACATATATGCATGATTTTATCACAATGATTTTTTTTACAGCCTTAGAACATATATATGCAAGACTGAATCACTATGATTTTTTTTTTACAACCCCAGAACCCACATATGCATGATTGAATCACTATAAAATATTTTTGACAGCTTTAGAACACATATATGCATGATTGCTATGATTTTTTTTCACAGCCTTAGAACATATATATGCATGATTAAATCACTATAAAGTTTTTTGACAGCATGAGAACACATGTATGCATGATTAAATCATTATGAAATTTTTTTGTCAGCCTTAAAACTCATATATGCATGAATGAATCACGATGAATTTTGTTGATAGGCTTAAAACACATATATGCAAGACTGAATCACTATGAATTTTTTTGACAGTCTTAGAACACATATATGCATGATTCAATCCATATGAAATTTTTTTTATAGCCTTTCGAACACGTATATGAATGATTGAATCACTATGAAATTTGTTTGACAACCATGGAACACATATATCCATGATTGAATCACGATGAGACTTTTTTGACATGCTTAGAACACATATACGCATGATTAAATCCCTACAATTTTTTTTAACAACCTTAGAATACATATATGCATGATTGAATCACTATGAATTTTTTTTGACAGCCTTAGAACACATATATGAATGATTGAATCACAATAAAAAATTTATGACAACCTTAGAACATGAATATACATGATTGAATTATTATAATTTTTTTTTGATAGCCTTAGAACAAATATATGCATTATTCAATCTCTATAATTTTTTTTTGACAGCATTAGAAGACATATATGCATGATTCAATCACTAATTTTTTTTGACAACCTTAGAACACATATCTACATGATTCAATCACTATGATTTTTTTTGACAGCCTTAGAACATATATATGCATGATTGTATCACTATGAAAATTTTTTGACCGCCTTAGAACACATATATGCAATATTGAATCACTATGAAATTTTTTTTTATAGCATTAGAACACATATATGCAAGATTGAATCACTATGAAATTTTTTTTTATAGCATTAGAACACATATATGCATGATTGAATCATTATGAATTTTTTTTGACAGCCTTAGAACACATATATGCATGATTGTATTATAATGAAAAAATTTTGACAGCCTTAGAACACACATATACAGGATTGAATCACTATGATTTTTTTTGAAAGAATTAGAACACATATATGCATGATTGAGTCATTATGAATTTTTTTTTATTGTATTAGATCACATATATGGATGATTGATTCACTATGAATTTTTTTTGACAGCCTTAGAAGACATATATGCAAGATTGAATCACTAAGAATTTTTTGTGACACCCTTAAAAAACATATATGCAAGATTGAATCAGTATCAAATTTTTTTGATAGCCTTAGAACACATATATGCATCATTGAATCACTATCAAATTTTTTTGACAGCCTTAGAAAACATTTGCATGATTGAGTCACTAAATTTTTTTTTGACAGCATTAGAAAACATATATGCATGATTGAATCACTATAATTTTTTTTTGCTAAAGTTAGAACACATATCTGCAAGATTGAATCACTATTATTTTTTGTGACAGACTTAGAACACATATATGCAAGATTGAATCATTACGAAAATTTTTTGACAATCTTAGAACACATATATGGATGATTGAATGACTATGATTTTTTTTTGACATCCTTAGAACACATATATGCATGATTTACTATGATTTTTTTTGACAACCTTATAACACGTATATGCATGATTGAATTACTAATTTTTTTTATTGCATTAGAACACATATATGCATGATTGAATCACTATAAATTTTTTTGACAGCGTTAGAACACATATCTGCATGATTGAATTAGTACGATTTTTTTTTGATAGCCTTTGAGCACGATTGAATCATTATGATTTTTTTTTGACAGCCTTATAAGACATATATGCATGATTGAATCACTATGAAATTTGTTTAAAAGACATAGAACACTTATATGCATGATTGAATCACTACGTTAAAATCTTGACAGCATTAGAACACATTTATGCATTTTTGAATCACTATAATTTTTTTGACAACCTTAGACTGCATATCTGCATGATTGAATCACTATGAAATTTTTTTGACAACCTTAGAACACATATTTGCAAGATTGAACCTCTATGATTTTTTTGACAACCTTAGAACAGATATCTGCATTATTGATCCACTACGATTTTTTTATATCCTTAAAACACATATATACATGATTAAATCACTAGGATTTTTTTTAACAATCGTACAATGCATATATGCATTATTGAATCACTATGATTTTTTTTGACAGCGTTAGAACACATATATGAATGATTGAATCACTATGAATTTTCTTTGACAACCATAGAACATGAATATGCATGATTCAATTACTTTGAAATTTTTTCGACAACCTTAGAACTAGGGGTGGCAATCAGGTCAGCATACCTCAACATGAACCCGACCCGTATATTAAACGGGTCGGCTGTGGCAAACACGAACCCGACCGATTTATTAAACGGGTAACCCGACACGACACAATTAACCTGTATAATAAACGGGTCGCGTCGGGAAAACGGGTTGGCAAGTCGGGTTCAGGGTTTTACATTTCAAAGTTTACGGGTCGACGGGTCGGGTAAACCGATTGACCCGCCCGCCTAACCCGCTTATTAACCGACTTGGTGGGTTGGCATACCTCTAACACGAACTTGACCCGTTTAGGAGGGTCGACCCATTTACGACACAGACCCGTTTAAGCCAAACCCGACCTGGCTAAAAAGCGGGTTGGTGGGTCAGGTTGGCGGGTCATGTCAGAAATTGCCAACCCTACTCAGAACACATATATGCATGATTCAATCTCTATAAATTTTTTTTGACAACAATAGAACACATATATGCATGATTGAACCACTATAAATTTTTTTTGACAACCTTAGAACACATATCTAAGTGATTGAATCACTATAAATTTCTTTTGACAGCCTTAGAACACACATATCCATGATTATATCACAATGCAATTTTTTTTACAGCCTTCGAACACATATATGCAAGATTGAATCACTATAAATTTTTTTGACAGCATTAGAACACATATATGCATGATTGAATCACTATAATTTTTTTTGACAATTTTAGAAAACATGTCTATTTGATTTAATCATCATGAATTTTTTTGACAGCCTTAGAACACATATATGCATTATTGAATGACTATGAATTTTTTTTGACAAACTTAGAACATGTATATTCATGATTGAATCACTATAAATTTTTTTTCACAACCTTAGAACACATATATGCATGATTGAATCCCTACAATTTTTTTTTGACAAACTTAGAACACATATATGCATTATTGAATCATTATGAATTTTTTTTGACAGCCTTAGAACACATATATGCAAGATTGAATCACTATTAAAATTTTTTGACAGCCTTAGAACACATATATGCATGATTGTATTACACTGAAAAAATTTTGACAGCCTTAGAACACATATATACAGAATTGAATCACTATGATTTTTTTTGAAAGAATTAGAACACATATATGCATGATTGAGTCATTATGAATTTTTTTTTATTGTATTAGATCACATATATGGATGATTGATTCACTATGAATTTTTTTTGACAGCCTTAGAAGACATATATGCAAGATTGAATCACTAAGAATTTTTTGTGACACCCTTAAAATACATATATGCATGATTGAATCAGTATCAATTTTTTTTGATAGCCTTAGAACACATATATGCATCATTGAATCACTATCAAATTTTTTTGACAGCCTTAGAAAACCTTTGCATGATTGAGTCACTAAATTTTTTTTTGACAGCATTAGAAAACATATATGCATGATTGAATCACTATAATTTTTTTTTGCTAAAGTTAGAACACATATCTGCAAGATTGAATCACTATTATTTTTTGTGACAGACTTAGAACACATATATGCAAGATTGAATCATTACGATTTTTTTTTGACATTCTTAGAACACATATATGGATGATTGAATGACTATGAAATTTTTTTGACATCCTTAGAACACATATATGCATGATTTACTATGATTTTTTTTGACAACCTTATAACACGTATATGCATGATTGAATTACTAATTTTTTTTATTGCATTAGAACACATATATGCATGATTGAATCACTATAAATTTTTTTGACAGCGTTAGAACACATATCTGCATGATTGAATTAGTACGATTTTTTGTGATAGCCTTTGAGCACATATATGCATGATTGAATCACTATGATTTTTTTTGACAGCCTTATAAGACATATATGCATGATTGAATCACTATGAAATTTGTTTAAAAGACATAGAACACTTATATGCATGATTGAATCACTACGTTAAAATCTTGACAGCATTAGAACACATTTATGCATTTTTGAATCACTATAATTTTTTTGACAATCTTAGACTGCATATCTGCATGATTGAATCACTATGAATTTTTTTTGACAACCTTAGAACACATATTTGCAAGATTGAACCTCTATGATTTTTTTTGACAACCTTAGAACAGATATCTGCATTATTGATTCACTACGATTTTTTTATATCCTTAAAACACATATATACATGATTAAATCACTAGGATTTTTTTTTTAACAATCGTAGAATGCATATATGCATTATTGAATCACTATGATTTTTTTTGACAGCGTTAGAACACATATATGAATGATTGAATCACTATGAATTTTCTTTGACAACCATAGAACATGAATATGCATGATTCAATTACTTTGAAATTTTTTCGACAACCTTAGAACTAGGGGTGGCAATCAGGTCAGCATACCTCAACATGAACCCGACCCGTATATTAAACGGGTCGGCTGTGGCAAACACGAACCCGACCGATTTATTAAACGGGTAACCCGACACGACACAATTAACCTGTATAATAAACGGGTCGCGTCGGGAAAACGGGTTGGCAAGTCGGGTTCAGGGTTTTACATTTCAAAGTTTACGGGTCGACGGGTCGGGTAAACCGATTGACCCGCCCGCCTAACCCGCTTATTAACCGACTTGGCGGGTTGGCATACCTCTAACACGAACTTGACCCGTTTAGGAGGGTCGACCCATTTACGACACAGACCCGTTTAAGCCAAACCCGACCTGGCTAAGAAGCGGGTTGGTGGGTCAGGTTGGCGGGTCATGTCAGAAATTGCCAACCCTACTCAGAACACATATATGCATGATTCAATCTCTATAATTTTTTTTTGACAACAATAGAACACATATATGCATGATTGAACCACTATAAAAATTTTTTGACAACCTTAGAACACATATCTACGTGATTGAATCACTATAAATTTTTTTTGACAGCCTTAGAACACACATATCCATGATTATATCACAATGCAATTTTTTTGACAGCCTTCGAACACATATATGCAAGATTGAATCACTATAAATTTTTTTGACAGCATTAGAACACATATATGCATGATTGAATCACTATAATTTTTTTTGACAATTTTAGAAAACATGTCTATTTGATTTAATCATCATGAATTTTTTTTGACAGCCTTAGAACACATATATGCATTATTGAATGACTATGAATTTTTTTTGACAGACTTAGAACATGTATATTCATGATTGAATCACTATAAAATTTTTTTCACAACCTTAGAACACATATATGCATGATTGAATCCCTACAATTTTTTTTTGACAAACTTAGAACACATATATGCATTTTTGAATCACAATGAAATTTTTTTTGACAGACTTAGAACACATATATGCATTATTGAATTACAATGAAAATCTTTTGATAGCCTTACAACACATACATGCAAGATTGAATCATTATGAAATTTTTTTGTCAGCCTTAGAACACATATGTGGATGTTTGAATCACTATGAATTTTTTTGAACATCCTAAGAACACATATATGCATGATTACATAACCATGATTTTTTTTGACAACCTTAGAACACATATATGCATGATTCAATAACTATAAAATTTTTTTGACAACCTTTGAACATTTATATGCATCATTGAATCACTAATTTTTTTTTGATAGCGTTAGAACACATATATGCATGATTGAATCAATATAATTTTTTTTGACAACCTTAGAACACATATCTGCATGATTGAATTAGTATGATTTTTTTTTGACAGCCCTAGAACATATATATGCTTGATTGAATGGCAATGAAATTTTTTGTCAGCGTTAGAACACATATATAGAGGATTGAATCACTATCATTTTTTTACGACCTTAGAACACATATGCCTGATTGAATCACTATAGAATTTTTTTGACTGCCTTAGAACATATATATGCATGATTGAATCACTACGAAATTTTTTTGACAGCCTTACAACACAAATATGCATTATTGAATCACAATGAATTTTTTTTGACAGACTCAGAAGATATATATGAATGCTTGAATCAACCTAAAATTTCTTTAAAAACCATAGAACACATATATCCATGATGGAATCTCTGTGAGTTTTTTTTGACATCCTTAGAACACATATACGCATGATTGAATCCCTATAATTTTTTTTAACAGCCTTAGAACACATATATGCATGATTAAATCACTATGAAATTTTCTTGGCAGCCTTAAAACACATATATGCATGATTAATCACTATGAATTTTTTTTGACTGGCTTAGAACACATATAAGCGTGATTGAATGACTATGAAAGTTTTTGTGACAGCCTTAGAACATATATTTGCAAAATTGAATCACTATGAATTTTTTTTAACAGCCCTAGAACACATATATGCATGTGTGAATCAATGTGAAATTCATTTAACAACCTTAGAACACATATACACATGATTGAATCACTACAATTTTTTTTTACAACATTAGAACACATATATGCATGACTGAATCACTATAATTTTTTTTGACAACCATAGACTACATATCTGCATAATTGAATTACGATGAATTGTTTTTGACATCCTTATAACACATATATGCAAGATTGAATCTTTCTGAAAATTTTTTGATAGCTTTAAAACACATATATGCGTGATTGAAAACACTATGAATTTTTTTTGACAGCCTTAGAACACATATATGCATGATTCGCCTAGGAAATTTTTTGACAACCGTAGAACACATATATGCATTATTGAGTTACTATAATTTTTTTTTGACAATCTTAGGAGACATATATGCATGATTGAATCAATATAATTTTTTTTGACAGCCTTATAACACATATATGAATTATTGAACCACTATAAATTTTTTTTACAGCCTTAGAACACAAATATGCATGATTGAATCACTAAGAATTTTTTTGGCAGCCAAAGAACACATATATGCATTATTCAATCTCTATAAATATTTTTGACAGCATTAGAACAAATATATGCTTGATTGAATCATTATAAATTTTTTCTGACAAACTTAGAACACAGATCTGCATGATTGTATCACTAAAAAATTTCTTTGACAACCTTCAAACACATATATGCATGATTGAATCACTCTGAAATTTTTTTGACAGCATTAGAACACATATATGCATGATTGAATCACTATAAGTTTTTTTTGACAATCTTAGACTACATGTCTCTTTGATTTAATCACTATAAATTTTTTTTGACAGCCTTAGAACACATATATGCATGATTGAATGACTATGAATTTTTTTTGACAGCCTTAGAACATATATATACATGATTAAATCACTATAAAATATTTTTGACAAGCTTAGAACACATATTTGCATGATTAAATCACTTTGAATTTTTTTTGACAGATTTAGGACACATATTTGTATGATTGAATCACTATGGATTTTTTTTACAGCCTTAGAACACATATATGAATGATTCAATCACTATGAAATTTTTTTGACGGCCTTAGAACACATTTCTGAATGATTGAATCACTATGATTTTTTTTTGACAAACATAGAACACGAATATGCATGATTAAATCACTATGAGATTTTTTTATCAGCCTTAGAACACATATATGCATGATTGAACCACTACAATTTTTTTTTGACAGCCTTATAACACATATATGCATAATTGAATTACTACAACTATTTTTGACAGCATTAGAACACATATATGCATGATTGAATCACTATGATTTTTTTGACAGCCTTAGAGCACATATAAGCACGATTTCATCACTATAACTTTTTTTTGACAGCCTTAGAGCACATATATGCATGATTGAACACAGATATGCGTTATTTAATCACTATTATTTTTTTTTGACAAGCTTTATACACGTATATGCATGATTGAATCACTATTTATTTTTTTTGACAGCCTTAGAACACATATATGCAAGATTAAATCACTATGATTTTTTTTTACAGCGTTAGATCATATATATTTATGATTGGATCACTTTGAATTTTTTTTACAGCCTTTGAACATATATATGCATGATTGAATCTCTATAACTTTTTCTTTAACTTTAGAAGACATATCTACATGCTTGGACAACCTATGAACACATATCTGCATGATTGAATCATTGAAATTTTTTTTTGACAGCCTTAGAACACATATATGCAAGATTGAATCACTATAAAATTTTATTTACAGCCTTAGAACGCATAAATGCATGACTGAATCTCTACGAATTTTTTTTACAGCCTTAAAACACATATATCAATGATTGAATCACTATTAAATTTTTTTGATAACCTTAAAGCATATATATGCATGATTTAAATTTTTTGACAGCCTTAGAACACATATATACATGATTGAATCACTTTATTTTTTTTTTGACAACATAAAACATATATATGCATGATTGAATCACTATAATTTTTTTTTTTAACTTTAGAAGACATATCTGCATGCTTGGGCAGCCTTAAAACACATATTTGCATGATTGAATCATTGTGAATTTTTTTTGACAGCCTTAGAACACACATATGCAAGATTGAATCACTATGATTTTTTTTTACAGCCTTAGAACACATATATGGATGGCAGAATCACTACGAAATTTTTTTGACGGCCGTAAAACACATATATAAGTGATTGAATCACTAATAAAATTTTTTGATAACCTTATAGCATATATATGCATGATTTAAATTTTTAGACAGCCTTAGAACACATATATGGATGATTGAATCACTATGATTTTTTTTGACAGCCTTAGAACACATATATACATGATTGCTTAACTATAAATATTTTGTTATAGCCTTTGAACACATATAAGAATGACTGAATCCATAAAAAATGTTTTTGACATTCTTTGGACACATATATTCCTGATTCAATCACTATGAAATCTTTTTACAGCATTAGAACACTTGTATGCATGATTGAATGACTATAAATTTTTATTGACAGCTTTAGAAAACATATATACATTATTGAATCACTACAAAATTATTTTGAATGCATTAGAACACACATATGAATGATTAAATCACTATAATTTTTTTGACAACTTTATAACAGATGACTGCAAGATTGAATCACTATGAATTTTTTTATGACTGACCCAAAACACATATACGCATGATTGAGTCACTATGAAGTATTGTTGACAGACTTAGAACACAAATATCCATGATTGAATCAGTATGATTTTTTTTTGACAGCCTTAGAAAACTTGTATGCATGATTGAATTACTATGAAAGTTTTTTTATAGCCTTAGAACACATATATGCTAGATTGAATCACTATGAAATATTTTTGACAGCCTTAGAACACATATATGCATGATTTTATCACTATGATTTTTTTTTGACAGCCTTAGAACTCATATATGCATGATTGAATCACTATGACATTTTTTTGACAACCCCAGAACCCATATATGCATGATTGAATCACTATAAAAATTTTTTGACAGCTTTAGAACACATATATGCATGATCGAATTGCTATAAATTTTTCTTCACAGCCTTATAACATATATATGCATGATTAAATCACTATAAAATATTTTTGACAACCTTAGAACACATATCTGCATGATTAAATCACTATGAAATTGTTTTGACAGATTTACGACACATATTTGTATGATTGAATCACTATGAAATTTTTTTGACAGCCTTAGAACACATATATGCATGATTCAATCACTATAAAATTTTTTTGACAGCCTTAGAACACATTTTTGAATGATTGAATCACTATGAAATTTCTTTGACAACCATAGAACACGTATATGCATGATTAAATCACTATAAGATTTTTTATTAGCCTTAGAACACATATATGCTTAATTGAATCACTAAATTTCTTTTTTGACAGCCTTATAACACATATATGCATGATTATATCACTACAACTGTTTTTGCCAGCATTAAGCACATATATGCATGATTGAATCACTATGAGTTTTTTTTGACATCCTTAGAGCACATATATGCACGATTGAATTACTATGATTTTTTTTAAATATCCTTTGAATACATATATGCAAGATTGAATAACTATGATTTTTTTTACAGCATTAGAACACATATTTGGATGATTGAATAACTGTGAATTTTTTTTGACAAACTTAGAACACATATATGCATTATTTAATCACTATTATTTTTTTTTGACAAGCTTTGGACACGTATATGCCTGACTGAATCACTATTAAATTTTTTTGACAGCCTTAGAACACATATATGCAAGATTGAATCACTATGATTTTTTTTTGACATCCTCAGATCACATATATTTATGATTGGATCACTTTGAAATTTTTTTTACAGCCTTTGAACACATATATGCATGATTGAATCACTTCAAAATTTGTTTGACTACATAAAACTTAAATATGCATGATTGAATCACTATAATTTTTTTTTAACATTAGAAGACATATCTGCATGCTTGGACAACCTTAGAACACATATTTGCATGATTGAATCTTTTTTATTTTTTTTTGACAGCATTAGAACACATATATGCAAGATTGAATCACTATGAAATTTTATTTACTGCCTTAGAGCACATATATACATGACTGAATCACTACAAATTTTTTTGACAGCCTTAGAACACATATATAAATGATTGAATCACTAATAAAATTTTTTGATAACCTTAGAGCATATATTTGCATGATTTAATTTTTTTGACAGCCTTAGAATACATATATGGATAATTGAATCACTATGATTTTTTTTGACAGCCTTAGAACACATATATACATGATAGGATCACTATAAATTTTTTTATAGCCTTTGAACACATAAATGAATGACTGAATCACTATAAAAATGTTTTTGACACCCTTTGGACACATATATGCCTGATTCAATCACTATGAAATTTTTTTACAGCTGTAGAACACATATATGCATGATTGAATCACTATTATTTTTTTTTAAAAGTTTAGAAGACATATCTGCATGCTTGGACAGTCTTAGAACACATATGTGCATGATTGAATCATTGTGATTTTTTTTTACAGCCTTAGACCACATATATGCAAGATTGAATCACTATGAAATTTTATTTACAGCCTTAAAACATATATATGCATCACTGAATCACTACAAATTTTTTTTGACAACCTTAGAACACATATATAAATGATTGAATCACTATTAATTTTTTTTTATAACCTTAGAGCATATATATGCATGATTTAAATTTTTTGTCAGCCTTAAAACATATATATGGATGATTGAATCACTATGAATTTTTTGACAGTCTTAAAACACATATATGCATGATAGGATCACAATAAATTTTTTTTATAGCCTTTGAACACATATAAGAATGTCTGAATCATTATAAAATGCTTTTTACACCCTTTGGACACATATATGCCCGATTCAATCACTATGAATTTTTTTACAGCCTTAGAACACATATGTGCATGATTGAATGACTATAAAATTTTTTTGACAGCTTTAGAAAACATATATACATTATTGAATCACTACAAAATTATTTTGATGGCATTAGAACACACATATGAATGATTAAATCACTATAATTTTTTTTGACAACCTTATAACAGATGACTGCAAGATTGAATCACTATGAATTTTTTTATGACTGACCCAAAACACATATATGCATGATTGAGTCACTATGAAATATTTTTGACAGACTTAGAACACAAATATCCATGATTGAATCAGTATGATCTTTTTTTGACAGCCTTAGAAAACTTGTATGCATGATTGAATTACTATGAAAGTTTTTTGATAGCCTTAGAACACATATATGCTAGATTGGATCACTATGAAATATTTTTGACAACCTTATAACACATATATGCATGATTTTATCACAATGATTTTTTTTACAGCCTTAGAACATATATATGCAAGACTGAATCACTATGATTTTTTTTTTACAACCCCAGAACCCACATATGCATGATTGAATCACTATAAAATATTTTTGACAGCTTTAGAACACATATATGCATGATTGCTATGAATTTTTTTCACAGCCTTAGAACATATATATGCATGATTAAATCACTATAAAGTTTTTTGACAGCATGAGAACACATGTATGCATGATTAAATCATTATGAAATTTTTTTGTCAGCCTTAAAACTCATATATGCATGAATGAATCACGATGAATTTTGTTGATAGGCTTAAAACACATATATGCAAGACTGAATCACTATGAATTTTTTTGACAGTCTTAGAACACATATATGCATGATTCAATCCATATGAAATTTTTTTATAGCCTTTCGAACACGTATATGAATGATTGAATCACTATGAAATTTGTTTGACAACCATGGAACACATATATCCATGATTGAATCACGATGAGACTTTTTTGACATGCTTAGAACACATATACGCATGATTAAATCCCTACAATTTTTTTTAACAACCTTAGAACACATATATGCATGATTGAATCACTATGAATTTTTTTTGACAGCCTTAGAACACATATATGAATGATTGAATCACAATAAAAAATTTATGACAACCTTAGAACATGAATATACATGATTGAATTATTATAATTTTTTTTTGATAGCCTTACAACAAATATATACATTATTCAATCTCTATAAATTTTTTTTGACAGCATTAGAAGACATATATGCATGATTCAATCACTAATTTTTTTTGACAACCTTAGAACACATATCTACATGATTCAATCACTATGATTTTTTTTGACAGCCTTAGAACACATATATGCATGATTGTATCACTATGAAATTTTTTGACCGCCTTAGAACACATATATGCAAGATTGAATCACTATGATTTTTTTTATAGCATTAGAACACATATATGCATGATTGAATCATTATGAATTTTTTTTGACAGCCTTAGAACACATATATGCAAGATTGAATCACTATGAAAATTTTTTGACAGCCTTAGAACACATATATGCATGATTGTATTACAATGAAAAAATTTTGACAGCCTTAGAACACATATATACAGGATTGAATCACTATGATTTTTTTTGAAAGAATTAGAACACATATATGCATGATTGAGTCATTATGAATTTTTTTTATTGTATTAGATCACATATATGGATGATTGATTCACTATGAATTTTTTTTGACAGCCTTAGAAGACATATATGCAAGATTGAATCACTAAGAATTTTTTGTGACACCCTTAAAATACATATATGCATGATTGAATCAGTATCAAATTTTTTTGATAGCCTTAGAACACATATATGCATCATTGAATCACTATCAATTTTTTTTGACAGCCTTAGAAAACATTTGCATGATTGAGTCACTAAATTTTTTTTTGACAGCATTAGAAAACATATATGCATGATTGAATCACTATAATTTTTTTTTGCTAAAGTTAGAACACATATCTGCAAGATTGAATCACTATTATTTTTTGTGACAGACTTAGAACACATATATGCAAGATTGAATCATTACGAAATTTTTTTGACAATCTTAGAACACATATATGGATGATTGAATGACTATGAATTTTTTTTGACATCCTTAGAACACATATATGCATGATTTACTATGATTTTTTTTGACAACCTTATAACACGTATATGCATGATTGAATTACTAATTTTTTTTTATTGCATTAGAACACATATATGCATGATTGAATCACTATAAATTTTTTTGACAGCGTTAGAACACATATCTGCATGATTGAATTAGTACGATTTTTTTTTTATAGCCTTTGAGCACGATTGAATCATTATGATTTTTTTTTGACAGCCTTATAAGACATATATGCATGATTGAATCACTATGAAATTTGTTTAAAAGACATAGAACACTTATATGCATGATTGAATCACTACGTTAAAATCTTGACAGCATTAGAACACATTTATGCATTTTTGAATCACTATAATTTTTTTGACAACCTTAGACTGCATATCTGCATGATTGAATCACTATGAATTTTTTTTGACAACCTTAGAACACATATTTGCAAGATTGAACCTCTATGATTTTTTTGACAACCTTAGAACAGATATCTGCATTATTGATCCACTACGATTTTTTTATATCCTTAAAACACATATATACATGATTAAATCACTAGGATTTTTTTTTAACAATCGTAGAATGCATATATGCATTATTGAATCACTATGATTTTTTTTGACAGCGTTAGAACACATATATGAATGATTGAATCACTATGAATTTTCTTTGACAACCATAGAACATGAATATGCATGATTCAATTACTTTGAAATTTTTTCGACAACCTTAGAACTAGGGGTGGCAATCAGGTCAGCATACCTCAACATGAACCCGACCCGTATATTAAACGGGTCGGCTGTGGCAAACACGAACCCGACCGATTTATTAAACGGGTAACCCGACACGACACAATTAACCTGTATAATAAACGGGTCGCGTCGGGAAAACGGGTTGGCAAGTCGGGTTCAGGGTTTTACATTTCAAAGTTTACGGGTCGACGGGTCGGGTAAACCGATTGACCCGCCCGCCTAACCCGCTTATTAACCGACTTGGTGGGTTGGCATACCTCTAACACGAACTTGACCCGTTTAGGAGGGTCGACCCATTTACGACACAGACCCGTTTAAGCCAAACCCGACCTGGCTAAGAAGCGGGTTGGTGGGTCAGGTTGGCGGGTCATGTCAGAAATTGCCAACCCTACTCAGAACACATATATGCATGATTCAATCTCTATAATTTTTTTTTGACAACAATAGAACACATATATGCATGATTGAACCACTATAAATTTTTTTTGACAACCTTAGAACACATATCTAAGTGATTGAATCACTATAAATTTCTTTTGACAGCCTTAGAACACACATATCCATGATTATATCACAATGCAATTTTTTTTACAGCCTTCGAACACATATATGCAAGATTGAATCACTATAAATTTTTTTGACAGCATTAGAACACATATATGCATGATTGAATCACTATAATTTTTTTGGACAATTTTAGAAAACATGTCTATTTGATTTAATCATCATGAATTTTTTTGACAGCCTTAGAACACATATATGCATTATTGAATGACTATGAATTTTTTTTGACAGACTTAGAACATGTATATTCATGATTGAATCACTATAAATTTTTTTTCACAACCTTAGAACACATATATGCATGATTGAATCCCTACAATTTTTTTTTGACAAACTTAGAACACATATATGCATTATTGAATCATTATGAATTTTTTTTGACAGCCTTAGAACACATATATGCAAGATTGAATCACTATTAAAATTTTTTGACAGCCTTAGAACACATATATGCATGATTGTATTACAAGGAAAAAATTTTGACAGCCTTAGAACACATATATACAGGATTGAATCACTATGATTTTTTTTGAAAGAATTAGAACACATATATGCATGATTGAGTCATTATGAATTTTTTTTTATTGTATTAGATCACATATATGGATGATTGATTCACTATGAATTTTTTTTGACAGACTTAGAAGACATATATGCAAGATTGAATCACTAAGAATTTTTTGTGACACCCTTAAAATACATATATGCATGATTGAATCAATATCAATTTTTTTTGATAGCCTTAGAACACATATATGCATCATTGAATCACTATCAAATTTTTTTGACAGCCTTAGAAAACATTTGCATTATTGAGTCACTAAATTTCTTTTTGACAGCATTAGAAAACATATATGCATGATTGAATCACTATAATTTTTTTTTGCTAAAGTTAGAACACATATCTGCAAGATTGAATCACTATTATTTTTTGTGACAGACTTAGAACACATATATGCAAGATTGAATCATTACGAATTTTTTTTGACATTCTTAGAACACATATATGGATGATTGAATGACTATGAAATTTTTTTGACATCCTTAGAACACATATATGCATGATTTACTATGATTTTTTTTGACAACCTTATAACACGTATATGCATGATTGAATTACTAATTTTTTTTATTGCATTAGAACACATATATGCATGATTGAATCACTATAAATTTTTTTGACAGCGTTAGAACACATATCTGCATGATTGAATTAGTACGATTTTTTTTTATAGCCTTTGAGCACATATATGCATGATTGAATCACTATGATTTTTTTTGACAGCCTTATAAGACATATATGCATGATTGAATCACTATGAAATTTGTTTAAAAGACATAGAACACTTATATGCATGATTGAATCACTACGTTAAAATCTTGACAGCATTAGAACACATTTATGCATTTTTGAATCACTATAATTTTTTTGACAATCTTAGACTGCATATCTGCATGATTGAATCACTATGAATTTTTTTTGACAACCTTAGAACACATATTTGCAAGATTGAACCTCTATGATTTTTTTGACAACCTTAGAACAGATATCTGCATTATTGATTCACTACGATTTTTTTATATCCTTAAAACACATATATACATGATTAAATCACTAGGATTTTTTTTTAACAATCGTAGAATGCATATATGCATTATTGAATCACTATGATTTTTTTTGACAGCGTTAGAACACATATATGAATGATTGAATCACTATGAATTTTCTTTGACAACCATAGAACATGAATATGCATGATTCAATTACTTTGAAATTTTTTCGACAACCTTAGAACTAGGGGTGGCAATCAGGTCAGCATACCTCAACATGAACCCGACCCGTATATTAAACGGGTCGGCTGTGGCAAACACGAACCCGACCGATTTATTAAACGGGTAACCCGACACGACACAATTAACCTGTATAATAAACGGGTCGCGTCGGGAAAACGGGTTGGCAAGTCGGGTTCAGGGTTTTACATTTCAAAGTTTACGGGTCGACGGGTCGGGTAAACCGATTGACCCGCCCGCCTAACCCGCTTATTAACCGACTTGGCGGGTTGGCATACCTCTAACACGAACTTGACCCGTTTAGGAGGGTCGACCCATTTACGACACAGACCCGTTTAAGCCAAACCCGACCTGGCTAAGAAGCGGGTTGGTGGGTCAGGTTGGCGGGTCATGTCAGAAATTGCCAACCCTACTCAGAACACATATATGCATGATTCAATCTCTATAATTTTTTTTTGACAACAATAGAACACATATATGCATGATTGAACCACTATAAAAATTTTTTGACAACCTTAGAACACATATCTACGTGATTGAATCACTATAAATTTTTTTTGACAGCCTTAGAACACACATATCCATGATTATATCACAATGCAATTTTTTTGACAGCCTTCGAACACATATATGCAAGATTGAATCACTATAAATTTTTTTGACAGCATTAGAACACATATATGCATGATTGAATCACTATAATTTTTTTTGACAATTTTAGAAAACATGTCTATTTGATTTAATCATCATGATTTTTTTTTGACAGCCTTAGAACACATATATGCATTATTGAATGACTATGAATTTTTTTTGACAGACTTAGAACATGTATATTCATGATTGAATCACTATAAATTTTTTTTCACAACCTTAGAACACATATATGCATGATTGAATCCCTACAATTTTTTTTTGACAAACTTAGAACACATATATGCATTTTTGAATCACAATGAAATTTTTTTTGACAGACTTAGAACACATATATGCATTATTGAATTACAATAAAAATCTTTTGATAGCCTTACAACACATACATGCAAGATTGAATCATTATGAAATTTTTTTGTCAGCCTTAGAACACATATGTGGATGTTTGAATCACTATGAATTTTTTTGAACATCCTAAGAACACATATATGCATGATTACATAACCATGATTTTTTTTTGACAACCTTAGAACACATATATGCATGATTCAATAACTATAAAATTTTTTTGACAACCTTTGAACATTTATATGCATCATTGAATCACTAATTTTTTTTTGATAGCGTTAGAACACATATATGCATGATTGAATCAATATAATTTTTTTTGACAACCTTAGAACACATATCTGCATGATTGAATTAGTATGATTTTTTTTTGACAGCCCTAGAACATATATATGCTTGATTGAATGGCAATGAAATTTTTTGTCAGCGTTAGAACACATATATAGAGGATTGAATCACTATCATTTTTTTACGACCTTAGAACACATATGCCTGATTGAATCACTATAGAATTTTTTTGACTGCCTTAGAACATATATATGCATGATTGAATCACTACGAAATTTTTTTGACAGCCTTACAACACAAATATGCATTATTGAATCACAATGAAATTTTTTTGACAGACTCAGAAGATATATATGAATGCTTGAATCAACCTAAAATTTCTTTAAAAACCATAGAACACATATATCCATGATGGAATCTCTGTGAGTTTTTTTTGACATCCTTAGAACACATATACGCATGATTGAATCCCTATAATTTTTTTTAACAGCCTTAGAACACATATATGCATGATTAAATCACTATGAAATTTTCTTGGCAGCCTTAAAACACATATATGCATGATTAATCACTATGAATTTTTTTGACTGGCTTAGAACACATATAAGCGTGATTGAATGACTATGAAAGTTTTTGTGACAGCCTTAGAACATATATTTGCAAAATTGAATCACTATGAAATTTTTTTAACAGCCCTAGAACACATATATGCATGTGTGAATCAATGTGAAATTCATTTAACAACCTTAGAACACATATACACATGATTGAATCACTACAATTTTTTTTTACAACATTAGAACACATATATGCATGACTGAATCACTATAATTTTTTTTGACAACCATAGACTACATATCTGCATAATTGAATTACGATGAATTGTTTTTGACATCCTTATAACACATATATGCAAGATTGAATCTTTCTGAATTTTTTTTGATAGCTTTAAAACACATATATGCGTGATTGAAAACACTATGAATTTTTTTTGACAGCCTTAGAACACATATATGCATGATTCGCCTAGGAAATTTTTTGACAACCGTAGAACACATATATGCATTATTGAGTTACTATAATTTTTTTTTGACAATCTTAGGAGACATATATGCATGATTGAATCAATATAAATTTTTTTGACAGCCTTATAACACATATATGAATTATTGAACCACTATAAATTTTTTTTACAGCCTTAGAACACAAATATGCATGATTGAATCACTAAGAATTTTTTTGGCAGCCAAAGAACACATATTTGCATTATTCAATCTCTATAAATATTTTTGACAGCATTAGAACAAATATATGCTTGATTGAATCATTATAAATTTTTTCTGACAAACTTAGAACACAGATCTGCATGATTGTATCACTAAAAAATTTCTTTGACAACCTTCAAACACATATATGCATGATTGAATCACTCTGAAATTTTTTTGACAGCATTAGAACACATATATGCATGATTGAATCACTATAAGTTTTTTTTGACAATCTTAGACTACATGTCTCTTTGATTTAATCACTATAAATTTTTTTTGACAGCCTTAGAACACATATATGCATGATTGAATGACTATGAAATTTTTTTGACAGCCTTAGAACATATATATACATGATTAAATCACTATAAAATATTTTTGACAAGCTTAGAACACATATTTGCATGATTAAATCACTTTGAATTTTTTTTGACAGATTTAGGACACATATTTGTATGATTGAATCACTATGGATTTTTTTTACAGCCTTAGAACACATATATGAATGATTCAATCACTATGAAATTTTTTTGACGGCCTTAGAACACATTTCTGAATGATTGAATCACTATGATTTTTTTTTGACAAACATAGAACACGAATATGCATGATTAAATCACTATGAGATTTTTTTATCAGCCTTAGAACACATATATGCATGATTGAACCACTACAATTTTTTTTTGACAGCCTTATAACACATATATGCATAATTGAATTACTACAACTATTTTTGACAGCATTAGAACACATATATGCATGATTGAATCACTATGATTTTTTTGACAGCCTTAGAGCACATATAAGCACGATTTCATCACTATAACTTTTTTTTGACAGCCTTAGAGCACATATATGCATGATTGAACACAGATATGCGTTATTTAATCACTATTATTTTTTTTTGACAAGCTTTATACACGTATATGCATGATTGAATCACTATTTATTTTTTTTGACAGCCTTAGAACACATATATGCAAGATTAAATCACTATGATTTTTTTTTACAGCGTTAGATCATATATATTTATGATTGGATCACTTTGAATTTTTTTTACAGCCTTTGAACATATATATGCATGATTGAATCTCTATAACTTTTTCTTTAACTTTAGAAGACATATCTACATGCTTGGACAACCTATGAACACATATCTGCATGATTGAATCATTGAAATTTTTTTTTGACAGCCTTAGAACACATATATGCAAGATTGAATCACTATAAAATTTTATTTACAGCCTTAGAACGCATAAATGCATGACTGAATCTCTACGAATTTTTTTTACAGCCTTAAAACACATATATCAATGATTGAATCACTATTAAATTTTTTTGATAACCTTAAAGCATATATATGCATGATTTAAATTTTTTGACAGCCTTAGAACACATATATACATGATTGAATCACTTTATTTTTTTTTTGACAACATAAAACATATATATGCATGATTGAATCACTATAATTTTTTTTTTTAACTTTAGAAGACATATCTGCATGCTTGGGCAGCCTTAAAACACATATTTGCATGATTGAATCATTGTGAATTTTTTTTGACAGCCTTAGAACACACATATGCAAGATTGAATCACTATGATTTTTTTTTACAGCCTTAGAACACATATATGGATGGCAGAATCACTACGAAATTTTTTTGACGGCCGTAAAACACATATATAAGTGATTGAATCACTAATAAAATTTTTTGATAACCTTATAGCATATATATGCATGATTTAAATTTTTAGACAGCCTTAGAACACATATATGGATGATTGAATCACTATGATTTTTTTTGACAGCCTTAGAACACATATATACATGATTGCTTAACTATAAATATTTTGTTATAGCCTTTGAACACATATAAGAATGACTGAATCCATAAAAAATGTTTTTGACATTCTTTGGACACATATATGCCTGATTCAATCACTATGAAATCTTTTTACAGCATTAGAACACTTGTATGCATGATTGAATGACTATAAATTTTTATTGACAGCTTTAGAAAACATATATACATTATTGAATCACTACAAAATTATTTTGATGGCATTAGAACACACATATGAATGATTAAATCACTATAATTTTTTTTGACAACTTTATAACAGATGACTGCAAGATTGAATCACTATGAATTTTTTTATGACTGACCCAAAACACATATACGCATGATTGAGTCACTATGAAGTATTGTTGACAGACTTAGAACACAAATATCCATGATTGAATCAGTATGATTTTTTTTTGACAGCCTTAGAAAACTTGTATGCATGATTGAATTACTATGAAAGTTTTTTTATAGCCTTAGAACACATATATGCTAGATTGAATCACTATGAAATATTTTTGACAGCCTTAGAACACATATATGCATGATTTTATCACTATGATTTTTTTTTGACAGCCTTAGAACTCATATATGCATGATTGAATCACTATGACATTTTTTTGACAACCCCAGAACCCATATATGCATGATTGAATCACTATAAAAAATTTTTGACAGCTTTAGAACACATATATGCATGATCGAATTGCTATAAATTTTTCTTCACAGCCTTATAACATATATATGCATGATTAAATCACTATAAAATATTTTTGACAACCTTAGAACACATATCTGCATGATTAAATCACTATGAAATTGTTTTGACAGATTTACGACACAAATTTGTATGATTGAATCACTATGAAATTTTTTTGACAGCCTTAGAACACATATATGCATGATTCAATCACTATAAAATTTTTTTGACAGCCTTAGAACACATTTTTGAATGATTGAATCACTATGAAATTTCTTTGACAACCATAGAACACGTATATGCATGATTAAATCACTATAAGATTTTTTATTAGCCTTAGAACACATATATGCTTAATTGAATCACTAAATTTCTTTTTTGACAGCCTTATAACACATATATGCATGATTATATCACTACAACTGTTTTTGCCAGCATTAAGCACATATATGCATGATTGAATCACTATGAGTTTTTTTTGACATCCTTAGAGCACATATATGCACGATTGAATTACTATGATTTTTTTTAAATATCCTTTGAATACATATATGCAAGATTGAATAACTATGATTTTTTTTACAGCATTAGAACACATATTTGGATGATTGAATAACTGTGAATTTTTTTTGACAAACTTAGAACACATATATGCATTATTTAATCACTATTATTTTTTTTTGACAAGCTTTGGACACGTATATGCCTGACTGAATCACTATTAAATTTTTTTGACAGCCTTAGAACACATATATGCAAGATTGAATCACTATGATTTTTTTTTGACATCCTCAGATCACATATATTTATGATTGGATCACTTTGAAATTTTTTTTACAGCCTTTGAACACATATATGCATGATTGAATCACTTCAAAATTTGTTTGACTACATAAAACTTAAATATGCATGATTGAATCACTATAATTTTTTTTTAACATTAGAAGACATATCTGCATGCTTGGACAACCTTAGAACACATATTTGCATGATTGAATCTTTCTGATTTTTTTTTGACAGCATTAGAACACATATATGCAAGATTGAATCACTATGAAATTTTATTTACTGCCTTAGAGCACATATATACATGACTGAATCACTACAAATTTTTTTGACAGCCTTAGAACACATATATAAATGATTGAATCACTAATAAAATTTTTTGATAACCTTAGAGCATATATTTGCATGATTTAATTTTTTTGACAGCCTTAGAATACATATATGGATAATTGAATCACTATGATTTTTTTTGACAGCCTTAGAACACATATATACATGATAGGATCACTATAAATTTTTTTATAGCCTTTGAACACATAAATGAATGACTGAATCACTATAAAAATGTTTTTGACACCCTTTGGACACATATATGCCTGATTCAATCACTATGAAATTTTTTTACAGCTGTAGAACACATATATGCATGATTGAATCACTATTATTTTTTTTTAAAAGTTTAGAAGACATATCTGCATGCTTGGACAGTCTTAGAACACATATGTGCATGATTGAATCATTGTGATTTTTTTTTACAGCCTTAGACCACATATATGCAAGATTGAATCACTATGAAATTTTATTTACAGCCTTAAAACATATATATGCATCACTGAATCACTACAAATTTTTTTTGACAACCTTAGAACACATATATAAATGATTGAATCACTATTAATTTTTTTTTATAACCTTAGAGCATATATATGCATGATTTAAATTTTTTGTCAGCCTTAAAACATATATATGGATGATTGAATCACTATGAATTTTTTGACAGTCTTAAAACACATATATGCATGATAGGATCACAATAAATTTTTTTTATAGCCTTTGAACACATATAAGAATGTCTGAATCATTATAAAATGCTTTTTACACCCTTTGGACACATATATGCCCGATTCAATCACTATGAATTTTTTTACAGCCTTAGAACACATATGTGCATGATTGAATGACTATAAAATTTTTTTGACAGCTTTAGAAAACATATATACATTATTGAATCACTACAAAATTATTTTGATGGCATTAGAACACACATATGAATGATTAAATCACTATAATTTTTTTTGACAACCTTATAACAGATGACTGCAAGATTGAATCACTATGAATTTTTTTATGACTGACCCAAAACACATATATGCATGATTGAGTCACTATGAAATATTTTTGACAGACTTAGAACACAAATATCCATGATTGAATCAGTATGATCTTTTTTTGACAACCTTAGAAAACTTGTATGCATGATTGAATTACTATGAAAGTTTTTTGATAGCCTTAGAACACATATATGCTAGATTGAATCACTATGAAATATTTTTGACAACCTTATAACACATATATGCATGATTTTATCACAATGATTTTTTTTACAGCCTTAGAACATATATATGCAAGACTGAATCACTATGATTTTTTTTGACAACCCCAGAACCCACATATGCATGATTGAATCACTATAAAATATTTTTGACAGCTTTAGAACACATATATGCATGATTGCTATGAATTTTTTTCACAGCCTTAGAACATATATATGCATGATTAAATCACTATAAAGTATTTTTGACAACCTTAGAACACATATCTGCATGATTAAATCACTATGAAAATGTTTTCACAGATTTAGGTCACATTTCTATGATTGAATCACTATGGTTTTTTTTTGACAGCCTTAGAACACATATATGCATGATTCAATTACTATGATTTTTTTGACAGCCTTATAACACATTTCTGAATGATTGAATCACAATAATATTTTTTTGACAACCATAGAACACATATATGCATGATTAAATCACTATGAGTTTTTTTTATTTGCCTTAGAACACATATATGCTTGATAGAATCACTATTTTTTTTGACAGCCTTATAACACATATATGCATGATTATATAACTACAACTGTTTTTTCCCACATTAGAAAACATACATGCATGATTGAATCTCTATGATTTTTTTTGACAGCCTTACAACACATATAAGCATGATTTAATCACTATGATTTTTTTTTGACAACCTTAGAGCACATGTATGCATGTTTGAATCTGTATGATTTTTTTTGGTCAGCCTTAGAAAACTTGTATGCATGATTGAATTACTATGAAAGTTTTTTGATAGACTAATAATACATATATGCTAGATTGCATCACTATGAAATATTTTTGACAGCCTCAGAACACATATATGCTGGATTGAATCACTATGATTTTTTTTGACAACCCCAGAACCCATATATGCATGATTGAATCACTATAAAATATTTTTGACAGCTTTAGATAACATAGATGCATGATTGAATTGCTATGAATTTTTTTTGACAGCCTTAGAACATATACATGCATGATTAAATCACTATGATATTTTTTTGACAAATTTAGGACACATATTAATATGATTGAATCACTATGGATTTTTTTGACAGCCTTAGATCACATATATGCATGATTCAATCACTATGAATTTTTTTGACAGCCTTAGAACACATTTCTGAATGATTGAATTACTATGACATTTTTTTGACAACCATAGAACACATATATGCATGATTAAATCACTATGAGATTTTTTATCAGCCTTAAAACACATATATGCATGATTGAATCACTAATTTTTTTTTGACAGCCTTATAACACATATATGCATGATTGAATCACTACAACTGTTTTTGACAGCCATAGACCACATATATGCATGCTTGAATCACTATGATTTTTTTTACAGCCATAGAACACTTATAACCATGATTTAATTACTATGACATTTTTTTGACAACCTTAGAGCACATATATGCATGGTTCAATCATTATGAAAGTTTTTAAATATCCTTTGAACACATATATGCAAGATTGAATAACTATGAATTTTTTTGACAGCATTAGAACACATATATGAATGATTGAATAACTGTGAATTTTTTTTGACAAACATAGAACACATATATGCGTTATTTAATCAGTATTATTTTTTTTGACATGCTTTGGACACGTATATGCTTGACTGAATTACTATTAAATTTTTTTGACACCCTTAGAACACATATATGCATGATTGAATCACTATGATTTTTTTTGACAGCCTTAGATCACATATATTTATGATTGGTTCACTTTGAATTTTTTTTGACAGCCTTTGAACGCATATATGCATGATTGAATCACTTCAAAATTTTTTTGACAACATAAAATAATTATATGCATCATTGAATCACTATATATTTTTTTTTAACTTTAGAAGACATATCTGCATGCTTGGACAACTATAGAACACATATCTACATGATTGAATCATTGTGATTTTTTTTTTGACAGCCTGAAACACATATATGCAAGATTGACTTGCTATGATTTTTTTTATAGCCTTAAAACACATATATAAATTATAGAATCACTATAATTTTTTTTAAAGTCTTAGAACAGATATATGGATGATTGAATCACTCTAAAATTTTTTTATAGCCTTAGAACACAGATAAGCATGATTGAATCCCTATATAGTTTTTTAACATCCCTAGAACACAATTATGAAAGATTGAATCACTATATAAATTTTTTGACAGCCTTAGAACACACATATGCCCCATTGAATCACTATGAAATTTTTATGATAGGCTTAGAACACATTTATCCTTGATTGAATCACTATGATTTTTTTTTACAGCCTCAGAACACATATATGCATGATTAAAATACTATGAATTTTTTTTGACAGCCTTATAACATATATATGCAAGATTGAATCACTACAATTTTTTTTTGACAGCCTTACAACACATATATGCATAATTGAATCACTATATAATTTTTTTGACAGTCTTAGAACACATATATGCATGATTGAATCACTTTGAAAATTTTTTGACAACCTCAAAACACATATATGCATGATTGAATAACTTTGAATTTTTTTTTTACAACACTAGAAAACATATATGTATGATTGTGTCACTATAATTATTTTTGAAAGCATTAGAACACATATATGCATGATTAAATTACTATAAATTTTTTTGACAACCTTAGAACACATATTTGCATGATTGAATCGCTATGATTTTTTTTGGACAGCCATAGAACCCATATATGCATGATTGAGTCACTATGAATTTTTTTTGGTAGCCTTAGAACACAAATATACATGACTGAATCACTATAATTTTTTTTAGACAACATTAGAACACATTTATGGATGATTCAATCACTATAATTTTTTTTTGACAAGCATAGACCACATATCTGCAGGATTGAATCCCTATGATTTTTTTTTCAAAGCCTTAGAACACATATATGCAAGATTGAATCACTATAATTTTTTTTTGATAGCTTTAGAATACATTTATGCATGATTGAATTACCATGAATTTTTTTCGACATTCTTAGAACACATATATGCATGATTGAATCATCATGATTTTTTTTTGGACAGCCTTAGAACACATATTTCAATGATTGAATCACGATGATTTTTTTTGACAACCTTAGAGCATGAGTTTGCATGGTTGAATCACTATGATTGTTTTTAACAGCCTTAGAACACATATATGCATGATTCAATCGCTATAAATTTTTTTTGACAGCATTAGAACATATATATGCATGATTGAATCACAATTATTTTTTTTAACAACTTAGATCAGATATCCGCATGATTGAATCACTACGATTTTTTTTACAGCCTTAGAACACATATATGCATGATTGTAATACTATAATTTTTTATTCACAGCATTCAAACACATATATGAATGATTGAATCTTTATGAAAATTTTTTGACAGCCTCAGAACACATATATGCATGATTGAATCACTATTAAATTTTTTTGACAACCTTAGAACATATATCTCCATTATTGAATCACTATAAAAAATTTTGTTCAGCCTTAGAAAACATATTTGCTTCATTAAATCACTATCAAATTTTTTTGATAGACTTAGAACTCATATATGCATGATTGAATCAGTATGAAAGTTTTTGGACAGCCTTAGAACACATATATGCATGATTGAGTCACTGCAATTTTTTTTGACAGCATTAGAACACATATATGCATGATTAAATAATTATACTTTTTTTTCCCAAACTTGGAACACAAATATCTGCATGATTGATTCACTGTGATTTTTTCGTGACAAACTTAGAACATATATATGCAGGATTGAATCACTATGAATTTTTTTTGGGAGACATAGAACACATATATGCAAGTTTGAATAATTATAATTTTTTTTAAAAGCCTTAGAACACTTATATGCAAGATTGAATTGTTATGAATTTTTTTGACTACCTTAGAACACATATATACATGATTAAATCACTATGCATTTATTTTGATAGCCTTAGAACACATATATGCATGATTGAATCACTACAAAATTTTTTGATATCGTAAGAACACATATATTCATGAATGAATCACTACAAAATTTTTTTGATAGCATTACAACACATATATGCATATTTAAATAACTATAATTTTTTTTGTTAAACTTAGAACACATATCTGCATAATTGAATCACTACGATTTTTTGTGACTAGCTTAGAACACATATATGCATGATTGAATCACTATGAATTTTTTTTGATGGACTTATAAGTCATATATGCAAGTTTTTTAGTATTACAAATTTTTTTGTCAGGCTTAGAATACATAAATGCAAGATTGAATCATTAAGAAATATTTTTGACAGCCTTAGAAGACATATATACAGGATTGAATCACTATCAATTTTTTTTGAAAGCCACAGAACACATATATATGCATGATTGCTTCGCTATGAAATATTTTTGACAACCTTAGAACATATGTATACATGATTGAATCACTAAAAACTTTTTTTGACAGCCATAGAACAAATATATGCCTGATTGAATCACTATGAATTTTTTTGACAGCCTTAGAACACATATATATGCATGATTGCTTCACTATGAAATATTCTTGACAACCTTAGAACAGTTATATGCATGATTGAATCACTATAAATTTTTTTTTACCGCCTTAGAACACATAAATGTATGATTGAATCACTAAGTATTTTTTTTGACAGCCTTAGAACACATATATGCATGACTGAATCACTACAAAATTTTTTTGACAGCCTTAGAACACATATATCCATGATTGAATCACTATGAGATTTTTTCTAAAGCCTTAAAACACATATATGCATGATTGAATCCCTACAAAATTTTTAACAGCCTTAGAACACATATATAAATGATTGAATCACTATGAATTTTTTTTGATAGCCTTATAACACATATAAGCGTGATTGAATCACTATGAATTTTTTTGTTAGCCTTAGAACACATATAAGCGTGATTGCATCACTATGATTTTTTTTTTGTTAGCCTTAAAATACATATAAGCGTGATTGAATCACTGAATATTTTTTGACAGCCTTGGAACACATATATGCAAGATAAAATCACTATAATTTTTTTTTCACAACATTAGAATACATTTATGCATGATTGAATCACTATAAAATCTTTTTGACAACCTTTGACCGCATATATGCATGACTGAATCACTAAGAATTGTTTTTGACAGACTTAGAACACATATATGCTTGATTAAATCAGTATAAAAGTTTTTTGACAGCTTTAGGACACAAATATGCATGATTGAATAACTATAAATTTTTTTTGACAGCCAAAGAACACATATATGAATGAATGAATCACTATAAATTTTTTTTGACAACCTTAGAACACGAATATGCATGATTGTATCACTATGATTTTTTTCCAGCCTTAGAACACATATATGAATGATTAATCTCTATTTTTTTTTTGACAACATTAGAGCACATATAATGATTGTATCCATATGAAATTTCTTTGACCGCATTCAAACACATATATGCATGATTAAATCACTATGATTTTTTTTTTGACAGCAATAGAACACATATATGCTTGATTGAATCACTATAAATTTTTTTTGACCACCTAAGAAAACATGTCTGTTTAATTTCGTCATCATGATTTTTTTTTGGTAGCCTTAAAACACATATATGCATGATTGAATAACTATGAAATTTTTTTGACAACCTTAGTACATATATATTCATGATTGAATCACTACAAAATTTTTTTGACAGCCTTAGAACACATATATGCATGATTAAGTCACTACAAATTTTTTTGACAGCAGTATAACACATATATGCATGATTTAATTACTAAGATTTTTTTTTGATAGACTTAGAACACATATATGCATGATTCAATTACTATGAATTTTTGTTGACAGACTTAGAACACATATATGCATGATTGAATCACTATGAATTTTTTTTGATAGCCTTAGAACACATATATGCAAGATTGAATCATTTTGAATTTTTTTTATCATCCTTAGAACACATATATGGATGATTGAATCACTGAGATTTTTTTGACAGCCTAAGAACACATATATGCATGATTGAATCACTACAATATTTTTTGACAGCGTTAGAACATATATATGCATGATTGAATCACTATAAAATTATTTTTTGACAACCTTAGAAAACATATCTGCATGATTGAATCAGTATGAAATTTTTTTGACAGCCTTAGAACATATATATGCATGATTGAATCACTATGATATTTTTTTGACGGCCTTATAACACATATATGCATGATTGAATCACTATGATTTTTTTTTGACAATCATAGAACACATATATGTATTATTTAATCACTATTATTTTTTTTGACAACCTTAGGGAACATATACTCATTATTGAATCACTATGAAATGTTTTTGAAAACCTTAGAACACATATATGCATGATTGAATCAATATGATTTTTTTTGACAGCCTTAGAACACATCTATGCGTGATTGAATCACTATAATTTTTTTGACAGCATTAGAACACATATATGCATGATTAAATCACTATGATTTTTTTTCACAGCCTTAGAACACATCTATGCAAGATTGAATCACTATAATTTTTTTGACAACATTATAAGACATGTCTGTTTGATTTAGTCAATATGATTTTTTGACGGCCTTAAAACCCATATATCCATGATTGAATGACTATAATTTTTTTGACTGCCTCAGAACATATATATATTCATGATTGAATCACGATGAAATGTTTTTGATAGCCTTAGAACACATATATCCATGATTGAGTCACTAAATTTTTTTTTAACTGCATTAGAACACATATATGCATTATTGAATCACTATGAATTTTTTTGACAGACTTAGAACACATATGTGCATGATTGAATCACAGTGATTTTTTTTTGATAGCCTCAGAATGCATATATGCAAGATTGAATCATTATGAAATTTTTTTGTCGGCCTTAGAATACATATATGCATGATTGAATCACTATAATTTCTTTGAAAGCCTATGAACACGTATATGCATGATTTTGTTTGACAGCGTTAGAACACATATATGCATGATTGAATCAATATGATTTTTTTTTACAGCCTTAGAACACATATATGCATGATGAATCACTACAAAAAATTTTGATAGCGTTAGAGCACATAAGTGCATGATTGAATCACTATAATTTTCTTTGACAACGTTAGAACACAAATATGCATGATTGAATCACTGTGAAATATTTTTGACAACCTAAGAACACATATATGGATGATTGAATGACAAGAATTTTTTTTGACAGCCTTAGAACACATATATGCATGATTGAATCATTATGATTTTTTTTTGAAAGCCTTAGAACACATATATAAATGATTGAATAACTATGAAATTTGTTTGACTACCATAAAACACATATATCCATGATTGAATCACTATGCGATTTTTTTGACAGCCTTAGAGCACAAATACACATGATTGAGTCCCTAGAAAAATTTTTCAACAACCATAGAACACATATATTTCTGATTGAATCACAATGAAATTTTTTTGACAGCCTTACAACAAATATATGCATGATTGAATCACGATCAAATTTTTTTGATAACCTTAGGACAAATATATGCATGATTGAATCACTATAATTTTTTTTTCACAGTCTCAGAACACATATAAGCGTTATTGAATCACTATGAATTTTTTTTCACAGCCTTAGAACACATATATGCATGATTGGATCACTATGAAATTTTTTTGGCAGCCTTATAGCACATATCTGCATGATTGAATATCTATAAAATTATTCTGATAGCTTTAGAACACATAAATGCTTGATTGAATCACTATGAAAATTGTTTAACAGCCTTAGAAGGCATATATGCATGAATGAATACTATAATTTTTTTTGACAGCCTTAGAACAAATATCTGCATGTTTAAATCAATATGAAATTTTTTTGACAACCTTAGAATATATATATGCATGATTGAATCATTATGATTTTTTTTGACATACTTAGAACACATATATGCAAGATTGAATCACTGTGAAATTTTTTCAACAGCCATAGAACATATATATGCATGATGGAATCACTATAATTTTTTTTGACAGCCTTAGAACACATATATGCATATTTGAATCACTATTAATTTTTTTTGACAGCCTTAGAACACATATATGCAAGATTGAATAAATATGAAATATCTTTGACGACCTTAGAACACATATATGCATGATTGAATCACTATAATTTCTTTGAAAGCCTATGAACACGTATATGCATAATTTTGTTTGACAGCGTTAGAACACATATATGCATGATTGAATCAATATGATTTTTTTTTTACAGCCTTAGAACACATATATGCATGATGAATCACTACAAAATTTTTTGATAGCGTTAGAGCACATAAGTGCATGATTGAATAACTATAATTTTTTTTGACAACGTTAGAACACAAATATGCATGATATGCATGATTGAATCACTGTGAAATATTTTTGACAACCTAAGAACACATATATGGATGATTGAATGACAAGAATTTTTTTTGATAGCCTTAGAACACATATATGCATGATTGAATCATTGAGATTTTTTTTTGAAAGCCTTAGAACACATATATGAATGATTGAATAACTATGAAATTTGTTTGACTACCATAGAACACATATATCCATGATTGAGTCACTATGAAATTTTTTTGACAGCGCCATAACACATATATGCATGATTGAATCTCTATTAAATATTTTTGACAGCCTTACAACACATATATGCATGATCAAATCACCATGAATTTTTTTTGACAACCTCAGAACACATATATGCTTGATAGAATCAGTACAATTTTTTTTGAAAGCCTTAGAACACATATATGCATGATAGAATCACTTAAATTTTTTTGACAGCCTAAGAACACATGTATGCATGATTGAATCTCTATAAATTTTTTTTGACAGCCTTATAACACATATATGCTTGATTGAATCACTATTTAATTTTTTTGACAGCTTTAGAACACATATATGCAAGATTGAGTCACTATAAAATTATTTTCACAACCGTAGAACATATATCTGCAAGATTGAATCCGTATAAATTTTTTTTGATAGCCTTGGAACAAATATGCATGATTGAATGACTATAATTTTTTTTTGACAGCCTTAGAACACATAAATGCAAGATTGAATTCCTAAGAACTTTTTTTGACAGCATTAAAACACATATATGCGTGATTGAATCACTATCAATTTTTTTTATAGCCTTAAAACACATATATAAATTATAGAATCACTATAATTTTTTTTAAAGTCTTAGAACAGATATATGGATGATTGAATCACTCTAAAAATTTTTTATAGCCTTAGAACACAGATAAGCATGATTGAATCCCTATATAGTTTTTTAACATCCCTAGAACACAATTATGAAAGATTGAATCACTATATAAATTTTTTGACAGCCTTAGAACACACATATGCCCCATTGAATCACTATGAAATTTTTATGATAGGCTTAGAACACATTTATCCTTGATTGAATCACTATGATTTTTTTTTACAGCCTCAGAACACATATATGCATGATTAAAATACTATGAATTTTTTTTTACAGCCTTATAACATATATATGCAAGATTGAATCACTACAATTTTTTTTTGACAGCCTTACAACACATATATGCATAATTGAATCACTATATAATTTTTTTGACAGTCTTAGAACACATATATGCATGATTGAATCACTTTGAAAATTTTTTGACAACCTCAAAACACATATATGCATGATTGAATAACTTTGAATTTTTTTTTTACAACACTAGAAAACATATATGTATGATTGTGTCACTATAATTATTTTTGAAAGCATTAGAACACATATATGCATGATTAAATTACTATAAATTTTTTTGACAACCTTAGAACACATATTTGCATGATTGAATCGCTATGATTTTTTTTGGACAGCCATAGAACCCATATATGCATGATTGAGTCACTATGAATTTTTTTTGGTAGCCTTAGAACACAAATATACATGACTGAATCACTATAATTTTTTTTAGACAACATTAGAACACATTTATGGATGATTCAATCACTATAATTTTTTTTTGACAAGCATAGACCACATATCTGCAGGATTGAATCCCTATGATTTTTTTTTCAAAGCCTTAGAACACATATATGCAAGATTGAATCACTATAATTTTTTTTGATAGCTTTAGAATACATTTATGCATGATTGAATTACCATGAATTTTTTTCGACATTCTTAGAACACATATATGCATGATTGAATCATCATGAATTTTTTTTGGACAGCCTTAGAACACATATTTCAATGATTGAATCACGATGATTTTTTTTGACAACCTTAGAGCATGAGGTTGCATGGTTGAATCACTATGATTGTTTTTAACAGCCTTAGAACACATATATGCATGATTCAATCGCTATAAAAATTTTTTGACAGCATTAGAACATATATATGCATGATTGAATCACAATTATTTTTTTTAACAACTTAGATCAGATATCCGCATGATTGAATCACTACGTTTTTTTTTACAACCTTAGAACACATATATGCATGATTGTAATACTATAAATTTTTTTTCACAGCATTCAAACACATATATGAATTATTGAATCTTTATGAAATTTTTTTGACAGCCTCAGAACACATATATGCATGATTGAATCACTATTAAATTTTTTTGACAACCTTAGAACATATATCTGCATGATTGAATCACTATAAAAAATTTTGTTCAGCCTTAGAAAACATATTTGCTTCATTAAATCACTATCAAATTTTTTTGATAGACTTAGAACTCATATATGCATGATTGAATCAGTATGAAAGTTTTTGGACAGCCTTAGAACACATATATGCATGATTGAGTCACTACAAATTTTTTTGACAGCATTAGAACACATATATGCATGATTAAATAATTATACTTTTTTTTCCCAAACTTGGAACACAAATATCTGCATGATTGATTCACTGTGATTTTTTCGTGACAAACTTAGAACATATATATGCAGGATTGAATCACTATGAATTTTTTTTGGGAGACATAGAACACATATATGCAAGTTTGAATAATTATAATTTTTTTTAAAAGCCTTAGAACACTTATATGCAAGATTGAATTGTTATGAATTTTTTTTGACTACCTTAGAACACATATATACATGATTAAATCACTATGCATTTATTTTGATAGCCTTAGAACACATATATGCATGATTGAATCACTACAAAATTTTTTGATATCGTAAGAACACATATATTCATGAATGAATCACTACAAAATTTTTTTGATAGCATTACAACACATATATGCATATTTAAATAACTATAATTTTTTTTGTTAAACTTAGAACACATATCTGCATAATTGAATCACTACGATTTTTTGTGACTAGCTTAGAACACATATCTGCATGATTGAATCACTATGAATTTTTTTTGATGGACTTATAAGTCATATATGCAAGTTTTTTAGTATTACAAATTTTTTTGTCAGGCTTAGAATACATAAATGCAAGATTGAATCATTAAGAAATATTTTTGACAGCCTTAGAAGACATATATACAGGATTGAATCACTATCAATTTTTTTTGAAAGCCACAGAACACATATATATGCATGATTGCTTCGCTATGAAATATTTTTGACAACCTTAGAACATATGTATACATGATTGAATCACTAAAAACTTTTTTTGACAGCCATAGAACAAATATATGCCTGATTGAATCACTATGAATTTTTTTGACAGCCTTAGAACACATATATATGCATGATTGCTTCACTATGAAATATTCTTGACAACCTTAGAACAGTTATATGCATGATTGAATCACTATAAATTTTTTTTTACCGCCTTAGAACACATAAATGTATGATTGAATCACTAAGTATTTTTTTTGACAGCCTTAGAACACATATATGCATGACTGAATCACTACAAAATTTTTTTGACAGCCTTAGAACACATATATCCATGATTGAATCACTATGAGATTTTTTCTAAAGCCTTAAAACACATATATGCATGATTGAATCCCTACAAATTTTTTAACAGCCTTAGAACACATATATAAATGATTGAATCACTATGAATTTTTTTTTATAGCCTTATAACACATATAAGCGTGATTGAATCACTATGAATTTTTTTGTTAGCCTTAGAACACATATAAGCGTGATTGCATCACTATGATTTTTTTTTTGTTAGCCTTAAAATACATATAAGCGTGATTGAATCACTGAATATTTTTTGACAGCCTTGGAACACATATATGCAAGATAAAATCACTATAATTTTTTTTTCACAACATTAGAATACATTTATGCATGATTGAATCACTATAAAATCTTTTTGACAACCTTTGACCGCATATATGCATGACTGAATCACTAAGAATTGTTTTTGACAGACTTAGAACACATATATGCTTGATTAAATCAGTATAAAAGTTTTTTGACAGCTTTAGGACACAAATATGCATGATTGAATAACTATAAAATTTTTTTGACAGCCAAATAACACATATATGAATGAATGAATCACTATAAATTTTTTTTGACAACCTTAGAACACGAATATGCATGATTGTATCACTATGATTTTTTTCCAGCCTTAGAACACATATATGAATGATTAATCTCTATTTTTTTTGACAACATTAGAGCACATATAATGATTGTATCCATATGAAATTTCTTTGACCGCATTCAAACACATATATGCATGATTAAATCACTGATTATTTTTTTTGACAGCAATAGAACACATATATGCTTGATTGAATCACTATAAATTTTTTTTGACCACCTAAGAAAACATGTCTGTTTAATTTCGTCATCATGATTTTTTTTTGGTAGCCTTAAAACACATATATGCATGATTGAATAACTATGAATTTTTTTTGACAACCTTAGTACATATATATTCATGATTGAATCACTACAAAAATTTTTTGACAGCCTTAGAACACATATATGCATGATTAAGTCACTACAAATTTTTTTGACAGCAGTATAACACATATATGCATGATTTAATTACTAAGATTTTTTTTTGACAGACTTAGAACACATATATGCATGATTCAATTACTATGAATTTTTTTTGACAGACTTAGAACACATATATGCATGATTGAATCACTATGAAATTTTTTTGATAGCCTTAGAACACATATATGCAAGATTGAATCATTTTGAATTTTTTTTATCATCCTTAGAACACATATATGGATGATTGAATCACTGAGATTTTTTTGACAGCCTAAGAACACATATATGCATGATTGAATCACTACAATATTTTTTGACAGCGTTAGAACATATATATGCATGATTGAATCACTATAAAATTATTTTTTGACAACCTTAGAAAACATATCTGCATGATTGAATCAGTATGAAATTTTTTTGACAGCCTTAGAACATATATATGCATGATTGAATCACTATGATATTTTTTTGACGGCCTTATAACACATATATGCATGATTGAATCACTATGATTTTTTTTTGACAATCATAGAACACATATATGTATTATTTAATCACTATTATTTTTTTTGACAACCTTAGGGAACATATACTCATTATTGAATCACTATGAAATGTTTTTGAAAACCTTAGAACACATATATGCATGATTGAATCAATATGATTTTTTTTGACAGCCTTAGAACACATCTATGCGTGATTGAATCACTATAATTTTTTTGACAGCATTAGAACACATATATGCATGATTAAATCACTATGATTTTTTTTCACAGCCTTAGAACACATCTATGCATGATTGAATCACTATAATTTTTTTGACAACATTATAAGACATGTCTGTTTGATTTAGTCAATATGATTTTTTTGACGGCCTTAAAACCCATATATCCATGATTGAATGACTATAATTTTTTTGACTGCCTCAGAACATATATATATTCATGATTGAATCACGATGAAATGTTTTTGATAGCCTTAGAACACATATATCCATGATTGAGTCACTAAATTTTTTTTTAACTGCATTAGAACACATATATGCATTATTGAATCACTATGAATTTTTTTGACAGACTTAGAACACATATGTGCATGATTGAATCACAGTGAATTTTTTTTGATTGCCTCAGAATGCATATATGCAAGATTGAATCATTATGAAATTTTTTTGTCGGCCTTAGAATACATATATGCATGATTGAATCACTATAATTTCTTTGAAAGCCTATGAACACGTATATGCATGATTTTGTTTGACAGCGTTAGAACACATATATGCATGATTGAATCAATATGATTTTTTTTTACAGCCTTAGAACACATATATGCATGATGAATCACTACAAAAATTTTTGATAGCGTTAGAGCACATAAGTGCATGATTGAATCACTATAATTTTCTTTGACAACGTTAGAACACAAATATGCATGATTGAATCACTGTGAAATATTTTTGACAACCTAAGAACACATATATGGATGATTGAATGACAAGATTTTTTTTGACAGCCTTAGAACACATATATGCATGATTGAATCATTATGATTTTTTTTTGAAAGCCTTAGAACACATATATGAATGATTGAATAACTATGAAATTTGTTTGACTACCATAAAACACATATATCCATGATTGAATCACTATGCGATTTTTTTGACAGCCTTAGAACACAAATACACATGATTGAGTCCCTAGAAAAATTTTTCAACAACCATAGAACACATATATTTCTGATTGAATCACAATGAAAATTTTTTGACAGCCTTACAACAAATATATGCATGATTGAATCACGATCAAATTTTTTTGATAACCTTAGGACAAATATATGCATGATTGAATCACTATAATTTTTTTTTCACAGCCTCAGAACACATATAAGCGTTATTGAATCACTATGAATTTTTTTTCACAGCCTTAGAACACATATATGCATGATTGGATCACTATGAAATTTTTTTGGCAGCCTTATAACACATATCTGCATGATTGAATATCTATAAAATTATTCTGATAGCTTTAGAACACATAAATGCTTGATTGAATCACTATGAAAATTGTTTAACAGCCTTAGAAGGCATATATGCATGAATGAATACTATAATTTTTTTTGACAGCCTTAGAACAAATATCTGCATGTTTAAATCAATATGAAATTTTTTTGACAACCTTAGAATATATATATGCATGATTGAATCATTATGATTTTTTTTGACATACTTAGAACACATATATGCAAGATTGAATCACTGTGAAATTTTTTCAACAGCCATAGAACATATATATGCATGATGGAATCACTATAAATTTTTTTGACAGCCTTAGAACACATATATGCATATTTGAATCACTATTAATTTTTTTTGACAGCCTTAGAACACATATATGCAAGATTGAATCAATATGAAATATCTTTGACGACCTTAGAACACATATATGCATGATTGAATCACTATAATTTCTTTGAAAGCCTATGAACACGTATATGCATGATTTTGTTTGACAGCGTTAGAACACATATATGCATGATTGAATCAATATGATTTTTTTTTACAGCCTTAGAACACATATATGCATGATGAATCACTACAAAATTTTTTGATAGCGTTAGAGCACATAAGTGCATGATTGAATAACTATAATTTTTTTTGACAACGTTAGAACACAAATATGCATGATATGCATGATTGAATCACTGTGAAATATTTTTGACAACCTAAGAACACATATATGGATGATTGAATGACAAGAATTTTTTTTGATAGCCTTAGAACACATATATGCATGATTGAATCATTGAGATTTTTTTTTGAAAGCCTTAGAACACATATATGAATGATTGAATAACTATGAAATTTGTTTGACTACCATAGAACACATATATCCATGATTGAGTCACTATGAAATTTTTTTGACAGCGCCATAACACATATATGCATGATTGAATCTCTATTAAATATTTTTGACAGCCTTACAACACATATATGCATGATCAAATCACCATGAATTTTTTTTGACAACCTCAGAACACATATATGCTTGATAGAATCAGTACAATTTTTTTTGACAGCCTTAGAACACATATATGCATGATAGAATCACTTAAATTTTTTTGACAGCCTAAGAACACATATATGCATGATTGAATCTCTATAAATTTTTTTTGACAGCCTTATAACACATATATGCTTGATTGAATCACTATTTAATTTTTTTGACAGCTTTAGAACACATATATGCAAGATTGAATCACTATAAAATTATTTTCACAACCGTAGAACATATATCTGCAAGATTGAATCCGTATAAATTTTTTTTGATAGCCTTGGAACAAATATGCATGATTGAATGACTATAATTTTTTTTTGACAGCCTTAGAACACATAAATGCAAGATTGAATTCCTAAGAACTTTTTTTGACAGCATTAAAACACATATATGCGTGATTGAATCACTATCAAATTTTTTTATAGCCTTAAAACACATATATAAATTATAGAATCACTATAATTTTTTTTAAAGTCTTAGAACAGATATATGGATGATTGAATCACTCTAAAATTTTTTTATAGCCTTAGAACACAGATAAGCATGATTGAATCCCTATATAGTTTTTTAACATCCCTAGAACACATATATGAAAGATTGAATCACTATATAAATTTTTTGACAGCCTTAGAACACACATATGCCCCATTGAATCACTATGAAATTTTTATGATAGGCTTAGAACACATTTATCCTTGATTGAATCACTATGATTTTTTTTTACAGCCTCAGAACACATATATGCATGATTAAAATACTATGAATTTTTTTTGACAGCCTTATAACATATATATGCAAGATTGAATCACTACAATTTTTTTTGACAGCCTTACAACACATATATGCATAATTGAATCACTATATAATTTTTTTGACAGTCTTAGAACACATATATGCATGATTGAATCACTTTGAAAATTTTTTGACAACCTCAAAACACATATATGCATGATTGAATAACTTTGAATTTTTTTTTTACAACACTAGAAAACATATATGTATGATTGTGTCACTATAATTATTTTTGAAAGCATTAGAACACATATATGCATGATTAAATTACTATAAATTTTTTTGACAACCTTAGAACACATATTTGCATGATTGAATCGCTATGATTTTTTTTGGACAGCCATAGAACCCATATATGCATGATTGAGTCACTATGAATTTTTTTTGGTAGCCTTAGAACACAAATATACATGACTGAATCACTATAATTTTTTTTAGACAACATTAGAACACATTTATGGATGATTCAATCACTATAATTTTTTTTTGACAAGCATAGACCACATATCTGCAGGATTGAATCCCTATGATTTTTTTTTCAAAGCCTTAGAACACATATATGCAAGATTGAATCACTATAATTTTTTTTTGATAGCTTTAGAATACATTTATGCATGATTGAATTACCATGAATTTTTTTCGACATTCTTAGAACACATATATGCATGATTGAATCATCATGAATTTTTTTTGGACAGCCTTAGAACACATATTTCAATGATTGAATCACGATGATTTTTTTTGACAACCTTAGAGCATGAGTTTGCATGGTTGAATCACTATGATTGTTTTTAACAGCCTTAGAACACATATATGCATGATTCAATCGCTATAATTTTTTTTTGACAGCATTAGAACATATATATGCATGATTGAATCACAATTATTTTTTTTAACAACTTAGATCAGATATCCGCATGATTGAATCACTACGATTTTTTTTACAGCCTTAGAACACATATATGCATGATTGTAATACTATAATTTTTTATTCACAGCATTCAAACACATATATGAATGATTGAATCTTTATGAAAATTTTTTGACAGCCTCAGAACACATATATGCATGATTGAATCACTATTAAATTTTTTTGACAACCTTAGAACATATATCTCCATTATTGAATCACTATAAAAAATTTTGTTCAGCCTTAGAAAACATATTTGCTTCATTAAATCACTATCAAATTTTTTTGATAGACTTAGAACTCATATATGCATGATTGAATCAGTATGAAAGTTTTTGGACAGCCTTAGAACACATATATGCATGATTGAGTCACTGCAATTTTTTTTGACAGCATTAGAACACATATATGCATGATTAAATAATTATACTTTTTTTTCCCAAACTTGGAACACAAATATCTGCATGATTGATTCACTGTGATTTTTTCGTGACAAACTTAGAACATATATATGCAGGATTGAATCACTATGAATTTTTTTTGGGAGACATAGAACACATATATGCAAGTTTGAATAATTATAATTTTTTTTAAAAGCCTTAGAACACTTATATGCAAGATTGAATTGTTATAAATTTTTTTTGACTACCTTAGAACACATATATACATGATTAAATCACTATGCATTTATTTTGATAGCCTTAGAACACATATATGCATGATTGAATCACTACAAAATTTTTTGATATCGTAAGAACACATATATTCATGAATGAATCACTACAAAATTTTTTTGATAGCATTACAACACATATATGCATATTTAAATAACTATAATTTTTTTTGTTAAACTTAGAACACATATCTGCATAATTGAATCACTACGATTTTTTGTGACTAGCTTAGAACACATATATGCATGATTGAATCACTATGAATTTTTTTTGATGGACTTATAAGTCATATATGCAAGTTTTTTAGTATTACAAATTTTTTTGTCAGGCTTAGAATACATAAATGCAAGATTGAATCATTAAGAAATATTTTTGACAGCCTTAGAAGACATATATACAGGATTGAATCACTATCAATTTTTTTTGAAAGCCACAGAACACATATATATGCATGATTGCTTCGCTATGAAATATTTTTGACAACCTTAGAACATATGTATACATGATTGAATCACTAAAAACTTTTTTTGACAGCCATAGAACAAATATATGCCTGATTGAATCACTATGAATTTTTTTGACAACCTTAGAACACATATATATGCATGATTGCTTCACTATGAAATATTCTTGACAACCTTAGAACAGTTATATGCATGATTGAATCACTATAAATTTTTTTTTACCGCCTTAGAACACATATATGTATGATTGAATCACTAAGTATTTTTTTTGACAGCCTTAGAACACATATATGCATGACTGAATCACTACAAAATTTTTTTGACAGCCTTAGAACACATATATCCATGATTGAATCACTATGAGATTTTTTCTAAAGCCTTAAAACACATATATGCATGATTGAATCCCTACAAATTTTTTAACAGCCTTAGAACACATATATAAATGATTGAATCACTATGAATTTTTTTTGATAGCCTTATAACACATATAAGCGTGATTGAATCACTATGAATTTTTTTGTTAGCCTTAGAACACATATAAGCGTGATTGCATCACTATGATTTTTTTTTTGTTAGCCTTAAAATACATATAAGCGTGATTGAATCACTGAATATTTTTTGACAGCCTTGGAACACATATATGCAAGATAAAATCACTATAATTTTTTTTTCACAACATTAGAATACATTTATGCATGATTGAATCACTATAAAATCTTTTTGACAACCTTTGACCGCATATATGCATGACTGAATCACTAAGAATTGTTTTTGACAGACTTAGAACACATATATGCTTGATTAAATCAGTATAAAAGTTTTTTGACAGCTTTAGGACACAAATATGCATGATTGAATAACTATAAAATTTTTTTGACAGCCAAATAACACATATATGAATGAATGAATCACTATAATTTTTTTTGACAACCTTAGAACACGAATATGCATGATTGTATCACTATGATTTTTTTTCAGCCTTAGAACACATATATGAATGATTAATCTCTATTTTTTTTGACAACATTAGAGCACATATAATGATTGTATCCATATGAAATTTCTTTGACCGCATTCAAACACATATATGCATGATTAAATCACTATGATTTTTTTTTTGACAGCAATAGAACACATATATGCTTGATTGAATCACTATAAATTTTTTTTGACCACCTAAGAAAACATGTCTGTTTAATTTCGTCATCATGATTTTTTTTTGGTAGCCTTAAAACACATATATGCATGATTGAATAACTATGAAATTTTTTTGACAACCTTAGTACATATATATTCATGATTGAATCACTACAAAAATTTTTTGACAGCCTTAGAACACATATATGCATGATTAAGTCACTACAAATTTTTTTGACAGCAGTATAACACATATATGCATGATTTAATTACTAAGATTTTTTTTTGACAGACTTAGAACACATATATGCATGATTCAATTACTATGAATTTTTTTTGACAGACTTAGAACACATATATGCATGATTGAATCACTATGAAATTTTTTTGATAGCCTTAGAACACATATATGCAAGATTGAATCATTTTGAATTTTTTTTATCATCCTTAGAACACATATATGGATGATTGAATCACTGAGATTTTTTTGACAGCCTAAGAACACATATATGCATGATTGAATCACTACAATATTTTTTGACAGCGTTAGAACATATATATGCATGATTGAATCACTATAAAATTATTTTTTGACAACCTTAGAAAACATATCTGCATGATTGAATCAGTATGAAATTTTTTTGACAGCCTTAGAACATATATATGCATGATTGAATCACTATGATATTTTTTTGACGGCCTTATAACACATATATGCATGATTGAATCACTATGATTTTTTTTTGACAATCATAGAACACATATATGTATTATTTAATCACTATTATTTTTTTTGACAACCTTAGGGAACATATACTCATTATTGAATCACTATGAAATGTTTTTGAAAACCTTAGAACACATATATGCATGATTGAATCAATATGATTTTTTTTGACAGCCTTAGAACACATCTATGCGTGATTGAATCACTATAATTTTTTTGACAGCATTAGAACACATATATGCATGATTAAATCACTATGATTTTTTTTCACAGCCTTAGAACACATCTATGCATGATTGAATCACTATAATTTTTTTGACAACATTATAAGACATGTCTGTTTGATTTAGTCAATATGATTTTTTTGACGGCCTTAAAACCCATATATCCATGATTGAATGACTATAATTTTTTTGACTGCCTCAGAACATATATATATTCATGATTGAATCACGATGAAATGTTTTTGATAGCCTTAGAACACATATATCCATGATTGAGTCACTAAATTTTTTTTTAACTGCATTAGAACACATATATGCATTATTGAATCACTATGAATTTTTTTGACAGACTTAGAACACATATGTGCATGATTGAATCACAGTGAATTTTTTTTGATTGCCTCAGAATGCATATATGCAAGATTGAATCATTATGAAATTTTTTTGTCGGCCTTAGAATACATATATGCATGATTGAATCACTATAATTTCTTTGAAAGCCTATGAACACGTATATGCATGATTTTGTTTGACAGCGTTAGAACACATATATGCATGATTGAATCAATATGATTTTTTTTTACAGCCTTAGAACACATATATGCATGATGAATCACTACAAAAATTTTTGATAGCGTTAGAGCACATAAGTGCATGATTGAATCACTATAATTTTCTTTGACAACGTTAGAACACAAATATGCATGATTGAATCACTGTGAAATATTTTTGACAACCTAAGAACACATATATGGATGATTGAATGACAAGATTTTTTTTGACAGCCTTAGAACACATATATGCATGATTGAATCATTATGATTTTTTTTTGAAAGCCTTAGAACACATATATGAATGATTGAATAACTATGAAATTTGTTTGACTACCATAAAACACATATATCCATGATTGAATCACTATGCGATTTTTTTGACAGCCTTAGAACACAAATACACATGATTGAGTCCCTAGAAAAATTTTTCAACAACCATAGAACACATATATTTCTGATTGAATCACAATGAAAATTTTTTGACAGCCTTACAACAAATATATGCATGATTGAATCACGATCAAATTTTTTTGATAACCTTAGGACAAATATATGCATGATTGAATCACTATAATTTTTTTTTCACAGCCTCAGAACACATATAAGCGTTATTGAATCACTATGAATTTTTTTTCACAGCCTTAGAACACATATATGCATGATTGGATCACTATGAAATTTTTTTGGCAGCCTTATAACACATATCTGCATGATTGAATATCTATAAAATTATTCTGATAGCTTTAGAACACATAAATACTTGATTGAATCACTATGAAAATTGTTTAACAGCCTTAGAAGGCATATATGCATGAATGAATACTATAATTTTTTTTGACAGCCTTAGAACAAATATCTGCATGTTTAAATCAATATGAAAATTTTTTGACAACCTTAGAAAATATATATGCATGATTGAATCATTATGATTTTTTTTGACATACTTAGAACACATATATGCAAGATTGAATCACTGTGAAATTTTTTCAACAGCCATAGAACATATATATGCATGATGGAATCACTATAAATTTTTTTGACAGCCTTAGAACACATATATGCATATTTGAATCACTATTAATTTTTTTTGACAGCCTTAGAACACATATATGCAAGATTGAATCAATATGAAATATCTTTGACGACCTTAGAACACATATATGCATGATTGAATCACTATAATTTCTTTGAAAGCCTATGAACACGTATATGCATGATTTTGTTTGACAGCGTTAGAACACATATATGCATGATTGAATCAATATGATTTTTTTTTACAGCCTTAGAACACATATATGCATGATGAATCACTACAAAATTTTTTGATAGCGTTAGAGCACATAAGTGCATGATTGAATAACTATAATTTTTTTTTACAACGTTAGAACACAAATATGCATGATATGCATGATTGAATCACTGTGAAATATTTTTGACAACCTAAGAACACATATATGGATGATTGAATGACAAGAATTTTTTTTGATAGCCTTAGAACACATATATGCATGATTGAATCATTGAGATTTTTTTTTGAAAGCCTTAGAACACATATATGAATGATTGAATAACTATGAAATTTGTTTGACTACCATAGAACACATATATCCATGATTGAATCACTATGAAATTTTTTTGAGAGCCTTAGAACACAAATACACATGATTGAATCCCTAGAAAAATTTTTCAACAACCATAGAACACATATATTCCTGATTGAATCACAATGAAATTTTTTTGACAGCCTTACAACAAATATATGCTTGATTGAATCACGATCAATTTTTTTTGATAACCTTAGAACAAATATATGCATGATTGAATCACTATAATTTTTTTTCACAGCCTCAGAACACATATAAGCGTTATTGAATGACTATGAAATTTTTTTCACAGCCTTAGAAAACATATATGCATGTTTGGATCACTATGAATTTTTTTTGGCAGCCTTATAACACATATCTGCATGATTGAATATCTATAAAATTATTCTGATAGCTTTAGAACACATACATGCTTGATTGAATCACAATGAAAATTGTTTAACAACCTTAGAAGGCATATATGCATGAATGAATACTATAATTTTTTTTTACAGCCTTAGAACAAATATCTGCATGTTTAAATCAATATGAATTTTTTTTGACAACCTTAGAATATATATATGCATGATTGAATCATTATGAATTTTTTTTACAACCATAGAACACATATATGCAAGATTGAATCACTGTGAAATTTTTTCAACAGCCATAGAACATATATATGCATGATGGAATCACTATAAATTTTTTTGACAGCCTTAGAACACATATATGCATATTTGAATCACTATTAATTTTTTTTGACACCCTTAGAACACATATATGCAAGATTGAATCAATATGAAATATCTTTGACGACCTTAGAACACATATATGCATGATTGAATCACTATAATTTTTTTTGACAGCTTTAGAACACATATATACATGATTGACTCACTATGACTTTTTTTAACAGTCTTAGAACAGATATATGCAAGATTGAATTAATATAATTTTTTTTGACATCCTTAGAACACATATATGCATGATTGAATCACTTTGAATTTTTTTTGATGACCTTAGAACACATATATGCATTATAGAATCACTATGAAATTTTTTTGACAATCGTAGAACACATATATGCAATATTAAATCACTATAATTTTTTTTGACAACTTTATGACACATATATGCATGATTAAATCACTATGAAATGTTTTTGACTGCCTTAGAAGACATATATGCATGATTGAATCACTTTAAAAAATTTTTGTCAGCCTTAGAACACATATTTGCATGATTGAATCACTAGCAAATTTTTTTTGACAGCCTTAGAACACATATATTCATGATTGAATCTCTATATATTTTTTTTGACAGTATCAGAACACATACATGCATGATTGAATCACTATTTTTTTTTTGACAACCTTAGAACACATCTGCATGATTGAATCACTATGATTTTTTTTTGACAACCTTAGGACACATATATGCATGATTGAATCACTATGAAATGTTTTTGACAGCCTTAGAACACACATATGCATAATTGAATCACTATAATTTTTTTTGCCAGCCTTAGAACGCATATATTCATGATTGATACGCTATAAAATTTTTTTGACAGCCTTAGAACACATATATGCATGATTGAATCTCTATAATGTTTTTTTAACAGCATCAAAAGCCATATATGCATGATTGAAACACTATAAATTCTTTTTAACAAACTTGGAACACATATCTGCATAATTGAATCTATATAATTTTTTTTGGCAACCTTAGAACACATATCTGCATATTTACTCACTATGAATTTTTTTTTACAACCCTAGAACATATTTCTGGATGATTGAATCGCTATGATTTTTTTCGACAGCCTTAGAACACATATATGCATGTTTGGATCACTATGAATTTTTTTTGACAAACTCGGAACACATATATGCATGATTGAATTACTATGAATTTTTTTTGATAGCCATAGAACACATATATGCTTGTATGAATCACTATGATTTTTTTTTTGCATTGTTAGAACACATATAAGCATGATTTAATCACTGTTAATATTTTTTCACAGCCTTAGAACACATATATGCATGATTTAATCACTGTGATTTTTTTTGATGGCCTTAGAACACATATATGCATGATTGAATCACCCAGATTTTTTTTTGCAGTCTTGGAAAACATATATGCATCATCAAATCACTAGGAAATTTTTTTGACAGCCTTAGAACACATATAAGCATGATTGAATCACTATAAATTTTTTTGCAGCATTAGAACACATATATGCGTGATATCACTATGAAATTTTTTTGACAACCTTAGAACACAAATATGCAAGATTGTATCATTATAATTTTTTTTTAAGAGCATTAGAAGAACTATATGCATGATTGAATCGCTATGATTTTTTTTTGACAGCCTAAGAACACATATATGAATGATTGAATCATTATGGATTTTTTTTAATGACCGTAGAACACATATATGCCCCATTGAATCACTATGAGATTTTTTTGAATGCCTTAGAACACATATATGCTTGATTGAATCAATATAAATTTTTTTCGATGGACTTAGAATAGATATATGTATGATTGAATCACTACGTAATTTTTTTGACAACATTAGAACACATATATGCGTGATTGAATCACTATGAATTTTTTTTTGATAGCCTTAGAACACATATATGCATGATTGAATAACTATGAGTTTTTTTTGACAGCTACAGAACACATATATTAAAGATTGAATCACTATAATTTTTTTTTACAGCCTTAGAACACATATGTGCGTGATTGAATCACTATAAATTTTTTTTCAGTGCATTAGAACACATGCATTTATGATTGAATCAAGATAATTTTTTTTGACTACCTTTGAACACATATCTGCACGGTTTAATCACTATGAAATTTTTTCGACTGCCTTAGAACACATATATGCATGTTTGAATCACTATGACTTTTTTTAAACAGTCTTAGAACACATATATGCTGGACTGAATCATTATGAAATTTTTTTGATAGGCTTAGATCTCATATATGCATGATTGAATCACTATGAATTTTTTTTGACGGCCTTAGAACACATATATGCATGATTGAATCACTATGATTTTTTTTTGACAACTTTAGAACATATATATGCATGATTGAATCACTATAAATTTTTTTAGATAGCCTTAGAACACATATATGCATGATTCAATTACTATGATTTTTTTTTACCACCTTAGATCATAAATATGCATGATTGAATCACTATAATTTTTTTTTGACAGCCTTCGAACACATATATGAATGATTGAATCTCTATAAATTTTTTTTGACAACATCAGAACATATATTTGCGTGATTGAATCACTATAAATTTTTTTTGACAACCTTAGAACACATATCTGCATGATTGAATCACTATGAATTTTTTGACAGCCTTAGAACACAATATATGCGTGATTGAATCACAATAATTTTTTTTTGACATCCTTAGAACACATATATGAAGGATTAAATCACTATGATTTTTTTTAACAGACTTAGAACATATATATGAATGATTGAATAACTATGAATTTTTTTGACAACCTTAGAACACATATGTGCATGATTGAATCACTATAAAATTTTTTTGATTGCCTCAAAACTCATATATGCATGATTGAATGACTATGATTTTTTTTACAACTTTAGAACACATAAAGGCATGATTGAATCTGTATGAAATTTTTTAGACAGCCTTAGAACACATATATGCATGATTGAATAAATACAATTTTTTTTGACAGCCCTAGAAGGCATATATGCGTGATTGAATCACTATAAAATTTTTTTGACAACCTTAGAAGACATATATGCATTATTCAATCACTATGCATTTTTTTATAGCCTTATAACACATATATGGTTGATTGAATCACTATGACATTTTTTTGACAGACTTAGAACACATATATGCATGATTGAATCACTATAGATTTTTTTTGACAACCTTAGAAAACATATATGCATGATTTAATCACTATGATTTTTTTTTACAGCCATAGAACACATATACGCTTAATTGAATCACTATGATTTGTTTTTGCATCCTTAGAACACATATAAGCATGATTTAATCACTATGAATATTTTTTGATAGATTTAAAACACATATATGCATGATTTAATCACTATAAAATTTTTATAGCCTTAGAACACATATATGCATGATTGAATCACAATGAATTGTTTTTGCAGCCTTAGAACAGATATGTGCATGATCGAAGCACTATGAATTTTTTTTGATAGTCCTTGAACACATATATGAATGATTGAATCAATATAAATTTTTTTTGACGGCCATATAACACATATATGCAGAATTGAATTACTATTAATCTTTTCTGGCAGCCTTAGAACACATATATGCATGTTTGAATGCCTATGAATTTTTTCTGACAGCTTTATAACACATAAATGCATGATTAAATCACTATGAAATTTGTTTAACAGCCTTAGAACACATATATGCGTGATTGAATACTATAACATTTTTTTGATAGCATTAGAACACATATATGCATGATTGAATCACTATAAATTTTTTTTGACATCCTAAGACCGCATAACTACTTGATTGAATGACTATGATTTTTTTTGACAGCCTTAGAACATGTATATGCAAGATTGATTCACTATGAACATTTTTTGACTGCGTTAGAACACATATATGAATGATTAAATCACTATAAATTTTTTTTGTCAACCATAGAACACATATATGCATGATTGAATCACTATTAAATTTTTTTAACAGGCTTAGAACACATATATGCATGAATGAATCACTAAGAAATATCTTTGACAACCTTAGAACACATATATGCATGACTGAATCACTATAAATTTTATTTGACAGCTTTAGAACACATATATGCATGATTGAATCACTATGAAATTTTTTTAACAGTCTTAGAACACATACATGCAAGATTGAATCAATATGAAAAGTTTTTGACAGGCGTAGAACACATATATACATGATTGAATCACTATGAAGTTTTTTTGGCGGCCTTATAAAATGTATATGCATGATTGAATCAGTATGATTTTTTTTTTACAATTCTAGAACACATATATGCATTATTGAATTAGTATGATTTTTTTTTACAACATTAGGACACATATATGCATCATTGAATCACTATGAAAATTTTCTCACAGCCTTAGAACACATATATGCATGATTGAATCACTATGATTTTTTTTTGACATCCATAGAACACATATATGCGTGATTGAGTCACTATGATTTTTTTTTGACGGCCTTAGAACACATATATGCATGACTGAATCACTGTGAATTTTTTTTGGCAATCCTAGAACACATATATGCATTATTTAAACACAATTATTTTTTTTTGACAACCATAGGACACATATATGCATCATTGAATCACTATGAAATTTTTCTGACAGCCATAGAACACATATATGCATGATTGAATCTCTATAATTTTGTTGGACAGCCTTAGAACACATATATGCATGATTGAATCTCTATAATTTTTTTTTGACAGCATCAAAAACACATATTTGCATGATTTAATCACTATAATTTTTTTTTGACAACCTTAGAACACTTATCTGCTTGATTGAATCATAATGAAATTTTTTTGACAACCATAGGACACATATATGCATGATTCAATCACTATGAAATGTTTTTGAGAGCCTTAGAACACATATATGCATGATCAAATCAGTATAATTTTTTTTTCTATTCTTAGAACTCATATAAGCATCAGAACACACACACACACATATATATATATATATATATGCATGATTAAATCACTATAATTTTGTTTTGAGAAACTTAGAACGCATATCTGGATCATGGAATCACTATTACTTTTTTTTGACAGCCTTAAAACACATATATGCAAGATTGAATTTGTATAATTTTTTTTCGACAAGGTTAGAACACATATCTTCATGATTGAATCACTATAAAATTTTTTTGACAGCCTTAGAATACATATATGCATGATTGAAGCACTATGAAATATCTTTGACAACCATAGAACACATATATGCGTGATTGAATCAATATAAATTTTTTTGACAGCTTTAGAACACATATATTCATAATTAAATCACTATCAATTTTTTTTAATAGTCTTAGAACACATATATGCAAGATTGAATCAATATGATTTTTTTTTTACAGCCATAGCACACATATATTCATGATTGAATCGGTATGAATTTTTTTTTATGGCCTTAGAACACATATATGCAAGACTGAATCAATTTTAATTTTTATTGACAATCCTAGAACACATGTATGCATCATTGAATCACTATGATTTTTTTTTTTGACAACCATAGGACACATATATGCTACCTTGAATCACTATGAATTTTTTCTGGCAGCCTTAGAACACATATGGATGATTGAATCACTATAATTTTTTTTGATAGCCTTAGAACACATATATGCATGATTAAATCACTATAATTTTGTTTGATAGCATTAGAACACATATATGCATGATTGAATCTCTATAAATTTTTTTTGACAGCTTCAGAACACATATATGCATGATTGAATCACAATAAATTCTTTTTGACAACCTTAGAACTCATATCTGCATGATGGAATCACTATGAATTTTTTTTGACAACCTTTGGACACATATATGCACGACTGAATCACTATGAAATGTTTTTGACAGCCTTAGAACACATATATGCTTGATTGAACCACTATGATTTTTTTTTGACAGCCTTAGAACACATATATGCATGATTGAATCACTATAAATTATTTTTGACAAACTTAGAACACATATCTGTATAATTGAATCACCATGAATTTTTGTTGACAACCTTAGGACACATGAATGCAAGATTGAATTACTATGAAATGTTTTTGACAGCCTTAGAACACATATATGCATGTTTGAATGACAATGATTTTTTTTTGCAGCCTTAGAACACATATATGCAAGATTAAATCATTATAATTTTTTTGACATCTTTATAACACATATTTGCATGAGTGAATCACTATGAATTTTTTTTGACAGCCTTAGAACACATATCTGCATGATTGAAACAATATGATTTTTTTTTACAGCCTTAGAACACATATATGCTTGATTGAATCACTATGGAATTCTTTTGACAACCTTAGAACACATATATGCATGATTGAATCACTATGATTCTTTTTGACAGCCTTAGAATATATATATGCTTGATTTAATCCCTATGATTTTTTTTGACTGCCATGGAACAAATATATGCAAGATTGAGTCACTTTTGATAACATTAAAACACATATTTTGAAGATAGAATCACTATAATTTTTTTTAGCAACCTTAGAGCACATATATGTATGATTGACCAGTATGATTTTTTTTTGACAACCTTATAACACATATATATTTATGATAAAATCACAATGATTTTTTTTGACAGCCTTAGAACATATATATGCATTATTGAATCACTATAAATTTTTTATGACCGCCTTATAACACATATCCGCTGGATTGGATCTCTATGAAATATTTTTTACAATCTTAGTACACATTTATACATGATTGAATCACTATGATTTTTTTGACAGCTTCAGAACACTTATATGCATGATTGAACAACTATGAATTTTTTTTAACAAACTTAGTACACATATATGCATGATTGAATCAATATGATTTTTTTTGACAACCATAGAACACATATAAGCATGACTAAATCACTATGAATTTTTTTGACAGCCATAGAACACATTCATGATTGAATCACTATAATTTTTTTGACAGCCTTAGAACACATATGCATGATTGAATCACTGTAATTTTTTTTTAACGGCCTTAGAACACATATATGCATGATTTAGTCACAATTAAATTTTTTTCACCCTTAGAATACATATATGCACGATTGAATTACTATGAAATATCTTTGAGAACCCTAGAACGCATATATGCATGATTGAATCACTGTGATTTTTTTTAACAGGCGTAGAACACATATATGCAAGATTGAATCAATATGATTTTTTTTTGACAGACTTCGAACACATCTATGCATGATTGAATCACTGTGAAATTTTTTTGATGGCCATAGAACACATATCTGCAAGATTAAATCACTATGAAAGTTTTTTGACAATCGTAGAACATATATATGCATTATTGAATCACTATGATTTCTTTTTCACAACCTTAGGACACATATATGCCTCATTGAATCACTATGAAATGTTTTTGACAGCCTTAGAATACATATATGCATGATTGAATCACAATAATTTTTTTTGACAGCGATAGAACATATATATACAAGACAGAATCACTATAAATTTTTTTTGACAGCCTTAGAATACAATGCTTGATTGGAGCTCTATAATTTTTTTTTGACAACATCAGAACACATATATGCATGATTGAATCACTCTAATTTTTTTTTGACAATCTTAGAACACATATCTACATGAATGAATCACTATGATTTTATTTTTGACAACCTTAGGACACATATGCATTATTGAATCACTATAAAATGTTTTTGACAGTCTTATAACACATATATTCATGATTGAATCGCTATTAATTTTTTTTGACATCCCTAAAACACATATATGCAAGATTGATTCACAATAAATTTTTTTTGACTGTCTTAGAACCCATATATGCATGATTAAATCTCTATAATTTTTTTTGACATCATTAGAACACATATATGCATGATTGAATCAATATAATTTTATTTGACATCCTTAGAACACATATCTGCATGATTGAATCACTATGATATTTTTTTGATAGCCTTAGAACACATATATGCATGATTCAATCAGTAATTTTTTTTGACAACCTTACAATACATATCTGCATGATTTAATCACTATGAATTTTTTTTGACATCGTTAGAACACGTATATGCATGTTTGAATCACTATGGATTTTTTTTGACAGCCTTAGACCACATATATGCACGATTGAATAACTATAATTTTTTTTGACAGCCTTAGAACATATATAAGCATGATTGAATCACTATAAATTTTTTTTGACAAATTTTGGAAATATATTCGCATGATTGAATTAGTATGAATTTTTTTTGACAGCGTTAGAACACATATATGCATGATAGAATCACTATAAATTTTTTTAATAGCGTTAGAGCACATTTTTGCATGATTGAATCACTATATAATTTTGTGACAGCGTTGAAACACATATATGCATGATTGAATCACTATAAATTTTGTTTGACAACCTTAGAATAGATATCTGCATGATTAAATTAATATGATTTTTTTGACAGCCTTAGAATACATATATGCATGATGGAATCACTATGAATTTTTTTTGCAGCCTTAGAACATATATATGCATGAATGAATCTCTAAGAACTGTTTTGTAATCCTTAGAACACATATATGGAGGATTGAATCACCATGAAATTTTTTTGACATCCTTAGAACAGATATGCATGATTGAATCCCGATGAAATTTGTTGGCAGCCTTAAAACACATATATGTATGAATGAGTTGGTATGAATTTTTTTTGACAGCCTTAGATTACATATATGCTTGATTGAATCACTACAATTTTGTTTTAACAACCATATAACAAATATATGCATGATTGAATCACTATAATTTTTTTTGGAAAATGTTAAAACACATATTTGCATGATTGAATCACTTTGAATTTTTTTTAACAACGTTAGAACACACATATGCATGATTGAATCACTATGCAATTTTTTTGCAGCATTATAATATACATGCATGATTGAATCACTATGAAATTTTTTTGACACCCTTGGAACAAATATATCGAGGATTGAATCACTATAAAATTTTTTTTGACATCCTTAGATTACATATGCCTAATTTAATCACTACAAATTTTTTTTGACAGCCTTAAAACACATATATGCACTATTGAATCACTATCAAAGTTTTTTGACAGCCTTAGAACACATACATGCGTGGTTGAATCACTATAACTTTTTTTTTGACGTGCTTATAAACATGATTTAATCACGATAAGTTTTTTTTGACATCCTTAGAATACTGATATGCATGATTGAATCACTATGAATTTTTTTTGATATCCTTAGAACACATATATGCATGATTGAATCACTATGATTTTTTTTTCAGCCTTAGAAGACATATATGCATGATTGAGTCACTCTGAATTTTTTTTGACATCCTCAGAACACATATATGCATGATTGAATCACTATAATTTTTTTTGACAACGTTAGAATACATATATGCATGACTGCATCACTATAAATATTTTTTGACAACCTTAGAACACATATATGCACGATTGAATCACAATAGATTTTTTTGACTCCCTTAGGACACATATAACTTTGATTTAATCACAATGATTTTTTTTTTTGTCAGCCTTAGAACACATATATAAAGGATTGAGTCACTATAAATTGTTTTTGACAAGCATTGAACATATATTTGCATGATTGAATCACTATAAGGTTTTTTTAACAGTCTTAGAACACGTGTATGCATGATTGAATCTCTATGAATTTTTTTTGACACCATTAGAACACATATAAGCATGATTTAATCACCATAATTTTTTTTTGACAGCCTTAGAACACATATATGCATGATTGAATCACTATAAATTTTTTTGTCAGCCTTATAACACATATATGCTTGATTAAATACTAATAAATTTTTTTGACAGCCTTAGAACACATATCTGCATGTTTTAATCACTATGAAAGTTTTGTGAAAGCCTTAGAACAAATATATGAAGGATTGAATCACTATAAAACTTTTTTTAACAACCATAGGACATATATATACTTGATTGAATCACTATGAGATTTTTTTGACAACCTTAAAACAAGTATATGCTTGATTAAATCCATAAAGATTTTTTTTACAGCCTTAGAACACATAAAAGCATCAATGAATCACTATGAATTTTTTTAGACACCCTTAGAATACATATAAGCATGATTTAATCGATGTAATATTTTTTGACCGCCTTAGAACACATATATGCATTATTGAAGCACTATGAAATTTTTTGTCACCCTTATAACACATATAAGCATGATTTAATTGCTGTAAAACATTTTTGACAGCTTTAAAACACATATATGCATGATTGAAGCACTATGAATTTTTTTTGTCACCCTTAGAACACATATAAGCATGATTTAGTCACTATGAAATTTTTTTGAGAGCCTTAGAACACATACATGCATGATTTAATCACAACGATTTTTTTTTGACATCCTTAGAACACATATATAGAGGATTGAATCACTATGAATTTTTTTTGATAGCCTTAGAATACTTATGCTTGATTTAATCACTATGAATTTTTTTTGACAGCCTTAGAACACATATATGCATGATTAAATGACTATGAAATTTTTTGAAAGCGTTAGAACACATATATGCATTATTGAATCACTATGAAATTTTTTTAACACCCTTAGAACACATATATCTTTGATTTAATCACTACGATTTTTTTTTGACAGCCTTAGAACACATATATGCATGATTGAATCACCATGATTTTTTTGACAACCTTAGAACATATATATGCATGTTTAAATCACTATGAATTATTTTTGTAGGCCTAAAACACATATATAGGCATGATTCAATCAGTATGAATTCTTTTTGACAGCCTTAGAACACATATATGGAGGATTGAATCACTATGAATTTTTTTGACAGCCTTAGAACACATATGCATGATTTAATCACTATGATTTTTTTTGACAGCCTTTCAACACATATATGCATGATTGAATCACAATAAATTTTTTTTTGATAGCCTTAGAACTCATATATGCATGATTGAAACACTATGAATTTGTTTTAACAGCCGTAGAACACATATATGAAAGATTAAAACAGCCTCAAAACACATATTTGCATGATTGAATCACTATGAATTTTTTTTCTCACCCTTAGAACACATATAAGCTTGATTTAATCACCATGAATCTTTTTTGACAGCTTTAGAACACATATGCTTGATTTAATCACTATGAATATTTTTTGATTGCCTTAGAAAACATATATGCATGATTAAATCACTATGATTTTTTTTTGACAGCCTTAGAACACATATATGCATGATTGAATCACAATAAAATTTTGTTGACACCCTTAGACCACATATAACTTTGATTTAATCACTATGATTTTTTTTGACAACCTTAGAGCACATATATGCATGATTGAATCACAATGAATTTTTTTTGACACGCTTAGAATACATATAACTTTGATTTAATCACTATGATTTTTTTTGACAGCCTTAGAACACATATATGCATGATTGAATCACCATGAATTTTTTTCGACAAGCTTAGAACATATACATGCATGTTTGAATCACTATAAATTTTTTTGTAGCCTTAGAACACATATATACAAGATTGAATGACTATGATTTATTTGACAGCTTTAGAACACATATATGGAGTATTGAATTACTATGATTTTTTTTGACAGCCATAGAGCACATATATGCATGATTGAATCACTATATAAAAATTTTGATAGCCTTAGAACACATATATGCATGATTGAATCACTTCGAAATTCTCTTGATATCCTTAGAACACCTATATGCATGATTGAATCACAATGAATTTTTTTTGATAGCCTTAGAACTCATATATGCATGATTGAATCACTATGAATTTTTTTTGACAATCGTAGAACACATATATGAAAGATTAAGTCACTATGAGAGTTTTTTGACATCCATAGAACACATATATCCATGATTAAATCCGTATAAATTTTTTTTGACAGTCTTAGAGCACATATTTGCAAGATTGAATCACTATAATTTTTTTTTGCCACCCTTAGAACACATATAAGCTTGATTTAATCACTATGATTTTTTTTGACAGCCTTCGAACACATATATGCAAGATTGAACACAATAATTTTTTTGACGACCTTATAACACATATATGTTTGATGGAATCACTATAAAGTTGTTTGACAGCCTTAGAATACATATGTGCCTGATTGAATCACTATAAATTTTTTTTGACAACCTTATAAGACATATAGGCATGATTGAATCACTATGAATTTTTTTTGACAGCCTTAGAACACATATATGCGTGATTGATTCATAATGAATTTTTTTTGACAACCTTGGTACACATATATGCAAGACTAAATCACTATGATTTTTTTTTACAGCCTTAGAATATATATCCATGATTAAATCACAATAATTTTTTTTTGCACCCTTATAACACATATTTGCTTGATTGAATCACTATGAAATTTTTTTGACAGCCTTAGAACACATATATGGAGGATTGAATCACTATGATTTTTTTGGACAGCCTTAGAACAAATATGCATGATTGTCCTGATGAATTTTTTTTCAGCCATAGAACACATATATGCATGATTAAATCACTATGAAATTTTTTTGACAGCCTTCGAACATATATATGCATGATTGAGTCTCTTTCAATTTTTTTTAACAGCATCAAAACACATATATGCATGATTGAATCACTATAATTTTTTTTGACAACCATAGAACACATATCAGCATGATTGAGTCACTATGAATTTTTTTTGAAAGTCGAATTATGCAAATTCGCATGATTGAATCATAATGAAATTTTTTTAACAACATTAGAACACATATATGCAGGATTGAATCACTATGATTTTTTTTTGACAACCTTAGAACACATATATGCATGATTGAATCACTATGGAAATTTTTTGACTGGCTTAGAACAGATATATGCCTGATTGAATCACTATGATTTTTTTTTGAAAGCCTTAGAACACAAATATGCATGATTGAATCACAATGATTTTTTTTTGACAGCGTTGGAACACATATATGTATAATTGAATCTCTATGAACTTTTTTTGACAACCATAGAACAAATATATGCAAGATTGAATGACTATGAGATTTTTTTACAACCTTAGAACACATATATGCATGATTGAATCCATACATTTTTTTTTGCTGCCTTAGAACCCATATACGCATGATTGAATCACTATGAAATTTTTTTGACACCCTTAGAACACATATAAGCATGATTTAATAAGTATATATATTTTTGGCAGTCTTAAAAACATATAAGCATGATTGAATGACTATGAATTTTTTTTGATAGCCTCAGAACACATTTATGCATGATTGAATCACGATGAAAGTTTTTTGCAACGTTAAAACACATATATGTATGATTGAGTTAGTTTGAAAATTTTTTGACCGCCTTATATTACATTCATGCTTGATTGAAGCACTATAATTTTTTTTGACAACCATAGAACACATATTGGTATGATTGAATCACTATAATTTTTTTTTGACAACCTTAGAACACATATTTTCATGATTGAATCAGTATGAAATTTGTTTGACAGCCTTAGAACACATATATGCATGATTGTCACTATGAATTTTTTTTGAATCCATAGAAGACACACATGCATGATTGAATCACTATGAAATTTTTTTGATAGCCTTACAACGCATATCTGGAGGATTGAATCACTATGATTTTTTTTTGACAGCCTTAGAACACATATGCATGATTTAATCACTAATTTTTTTTTGACAGCCTTAGAATACATATATGCATTATTGAATCACTATGAATTTTTTTTGACAACCTTAGAACATATATATGCATGATTGAATGACTATAAATTTTTTTTGACAACCTCAGAACACATATCTGCATGATTTAATCACAATGATTTTTTTTACAGCGTTAGAAAACATATATGCATGATTGAATCACTATAATTTTTTTTGACACGCTTAGAAAACATATAAGCATGATTTAATCACGAAAATTTCTTTTTGACATCCTTAAAACACAGATATGCAAGCTTGAATCACTATGAATTTTTTTTGATAGCCTTGGAATACATATATGCATGATTGAATCACTATGAAACTTTTTTGACACCCTTGGAACACATACAAGCATGATTTAATCACTATAATTTTTTTTGACACCCTTATAACACATATATGCACGATTAAATCACTATGAATTTTTTTTGTCGGCCTTAGAACCAATATATGGATGGTTCAATCACTGTAAATTTTTTTTGCCAGCCTTAGAACACATATCTGCATGATTTAATCACTATAAAAGTTTTTTGACAGCGTTTGAACACATATGCATGCTTGAATCACTATGATTTTTTTACACCCTTAGAACCCATAAAAGCATGATTTAATCACTATGAAATTTTTTGACAGCCTTAGAACACATATATGCTTGATTGAATCACTATAAATTTTTTTTGACTCCCTTGGAACACATATATGCATGATTGAATCACAATGAATTTTTTTTACAGCCTTAGAACACTTGTATGCATGATTGAATCACTATAAATTTTTTTGACAGCCTTAGAGCACATATATGCAACATTAAATCAATATGAATTTTTTTTGAGAGCCTTAGAACACATATATGCATGATTTAATCACTATGAATTTGTTTTGACAACCTTATAACACATATATGTACAATTGAATCACTTTGAATTTTTTTTGACACCCTTAGAACACATATAAGCATGATTGAATCACTATGAAACTTTTTTGCAGCATTAGAACACATACATGCATGATTCAATCACTATGATTTTTTTTTGACATCCTTGGAACACATATAAGCGTGAATGAATCACAATGAATTTTTTTTTACTGCCTTAGAAGACATGGATGCAGGCTTGAATCACTATAAAAGTTTTTTGGCGGCCATTAAACATATTGTTGATTGAATGTCTGTGAAATTTTTCTGATAGCTTTAGAACACATAAATGCATGATTGAATCACTATGAAATTTGTTTAACAACCCTACAACACATATATGCATGAATGAATACTATAAATTTTTTTGAAAGCATTAGAACACATTTATGCATGATTGAATCACTATAATTTTTTTTGACAACCTTAGAACACATATATGCATGATTGAATCACTGTAAATTTTTTTTGACAGCCTTAGAACACATATATGCATGATTGAATCCCTATGAAACTTTGTTGCAGCATTTGAACACATATATGCATGATTGAGTCAATATGATTTTCTTTGACAGCCTTAGTTTATATTTATGAATGATTGAATCACTACAAATTTTTTTTGACAATCATAGAACACGTATATGCATGGATGAATAACTATAAATTTTTTTGTGATCCTTATATCACATATTTGCAAGATTGAATCACTATGATTTTTTTTTGAGAGCCATAGAACACATATATGTATGATTGAATCGCCATGAAATTTTCTTGCAGCCTTAGAACACATATATGAATGATTGAATCACTATGATTTTTTTTTACTGCCTTAGAACACATATATAGAGGATTGAATCATTAAGAATTTTGTTTGACATCCTTAGAACACATATATGCATGAGTGAATCACTATGAGATTTTTTTGACAGCTATAGAACACATATATGCATGATTGAATCCGTATAAATTTTTTTTTACAGCCTTAGAAGACATATATGCATGATTTAATCACTATGATTTTTTTTTTCACCCTTACAACACATATAAGCATGATTTAATGACAATGATTTTTTTTGACAAGCTTAGAACACAAATATGCATGATTGAATCAATTTGATTTTTTTTGACAGCCTTAGAACACATATATGCTTGATTGAATCACTATAAATTTTTTTTGATAGCGTTAAAACACACATCTGCATGATTGAATCACTATGAATGTTTTTTGACAGCCTTGGAACACATATAAGCATGATTAAATCACTATGAAATTTTGTTGACAACGTTACAACACATAATGCGTGATTGAAACACCATGAAGTTTTTTGACTGCCATAGAACACTTATATGCATGATTGAATCACTATGAGATTTTTATGATAGCCTTAGAACACGTATATGCACGATTTAATCGAGTATTTGCATGATTGAATACTTAGATTTTTTTTTGACATCCTTAGAAAACATATAAGCATGATTTAATCGCTATAATTTTTTCTTGACAATCTTAGAACACAGATATGCATGATTGAATCACTATGAGTTTTTTTTGATAGCCTTAGAACACATATACGCATGGCTGAATCACTATGATTTTTTTTGCAGCCTTAGAACACATATTTGCTTGATTGAGTCACTCTGAATTTTTTTTACCAGCCTTAGAACACATATATGCATGATTGAATCACTATAATTTTTTTTGACAACATTAGAACACATATATGCATGATTGAATTACTATAATTTTTTTGACAACCTTAGAACATAAATCTGCATGATTGAATCCCCATGATTTTTTTTTGACAACCTTAGAACACATATATGCATGATTGAATCACTATGAAAATTTTTTCACACCCATAGAACACATATAAGTATGATTTAATCTCTATGAATTTTTTTTGACAGCCTTAGAATACATATATGCATGATTGAATCACTATGAGAATTTTTTGACACCCTTGGAACACATATAAGCATGATTTAATCAGTATAATTTTTTTTTGACAATCTTAGAACAAAATTTTGCATGATTGAATCACTATGAGTTTTTGTTGATAGAGTTAGAACACATATATGCATGACTGAATCACTATGATTTTTTTTTGCAGCCTTAGAACATATATATGCATGTTTGAGTCACTAAGAAATTTTTGTACCAGCCTCAAAAACATATATGCATGATTGAATCACTACAAATTTTTTTGACAACGTTAGAACACATATATGCATGACTGAATCACTATAATTTTTTTTCGACAACCTTAGAACATATATCTGCATGATTAAATCCCCATGATTTTTTTGACAACCTTAGAACATATATATGCATGATTGAATCACTATGAAATTTTTTTCACACCATTATAACACATATAAGTATGATTTAATCAATATGAATTTTTTTTGACAGCCTTAGAAGACATATATGCATGACTGAATCTATATGAGATTTTTTTGACAGCCATAGAACACATATATGCATGATTGAATTTGCATAATTTTTTTTTGATAGCCTTAGGACACATATATGCATGATTTAATCACTATGAAACTTTTTTGTGACCCATAGAACACATATAAGCATGATTTAATGACAATGAAATTTGTTGAGAAGCTTAGAACACATGCATGATTGAATCACTTTGAAATTTTTTTGACAACCTTAGAACACATATATGCTTGATTGAATCACTCTAATTTTTTTTGACAGCCTTAAAACACATATCTGCATGATTGAATCACTATAATTTTTTTTTGACAGCCGTAGAAAACATATAAGCATGATTGAATCACTATAAATTTTTTTTGACAGCCTTAGAACACATAATGCGTGATTAAAACACAATGAAATTTTTTGACAGCCTTAGAACACACATATGCCTGATTCTATCATTATGGTTTTTTTTTGACAGCCTTAGAACACTTATATGCATGATTGAATCACTATGAGATTTTCATGATAGAATTAGAACACGTATATGCATGATTAAATACATAAATTCTTTTTTTGATAACCTTAGAACACAAATAAGCATGATTTAATCACTATGAAATTTTTTTGATAGCCTTAGAACACATATATGCATGACTGAATCACTACGATATTTTTTGCGGCCTTAGAACACATATATGCATGATTGAGTCACTCTGAAATTTTTTTACCAGCCTTAGAACACATATATGCATGATTGAATCACTTTGAATTTTTTTGACATCATTAGAAGACATATATGCATGATTGAATCACTATAAATTTTTTTGACAACCTTAGAACATTTATCTGCATGATTGAATCCCCATTAATTTTTTTTGACAGCCTTACAACACATATATGCATGATTGAATCACTATGCAATTTTTTTTCACACCCGTAGAACACATATAAGTATGATTTAATTACTATTAAATTTTTTTGACAGTCTTAGAACACATATATGCATGATTGAATCACCATGAATTTTTTTGACACCCTTGGAACGCATATAAGCATGATTTAATCACTATAATTTTTTTTGACAATCTTAGAACACAGATATGTATGATTGAATCACAATGAAGTTTTTTTGATAGCCTTACAACACATATTTGCATGACTGAATCACTATGATTTTTTTTGCAGCCTTAGAACTCACATATGCATGATTGAGTCACTCAAAATTTTTTTTTACCAGCCTTAAAAGACATATATGCATGATTGAATCACTATAAATTTTTTTGACAGCATTAGAACACACATATGCATGATTGAATCAATATAATTTTTTTTTGACAACCTTAGAAGATATAGCTTCATGATTGAATCCCCGTAAAGTTTTTTTGACAGCCTTAGAACACATATATGCTAGATTAAATAACTATGAAATTTTTTCACTCCCTTAGAACACATATAAGTATGATTTAATCACTATGATTTTTTTTGACAGGATTAGATCACATATATGCATGACTGAATCACTATGAGAGTTTTTGGACAACCATAGAACACATATATGCAAGATTGAATCCATATAATTTTTTTTTGACATCCTTAGAACACATATAAGCTTGATTTAATGACAATGAATTTCTTTGAAAAGCTTAGAACACATATATGCATGATTGAATCACTTTGAATTTTTTTTATAGCCTTTGAACACATATATGCTTGATTGAATCACTATAATTTTTTTTGACAGCCTTAGAACACATATAAGCATGATTGAATCACTATGAATTTTTTTTGATAGCCTTAGAACACATAATGCGTGATTGAAACACTATGAAATTTTTTGACAGCCTTAGAACACAAGTATGCATGATTCAATCATCATGGATTTTTTTTTACAGCCTTAGAACACTTACTGTGAGATTTTTATGATAGGCTTAGAACACATATATGCACGATTTAATCGAGTATATGCAAGATTGAATACATACATTTTTTTTTGACAATCTTCGAACACGAATATGCATGATATGAAATTTTTTGATAGCCTTAGAACACAAATATGCATGACTGAATGACTATAAACTTTTTTTGCTAACTTAGAACACATAAATGCATGCTTGAGTCACTATGAATTTTTTTAACCAGCCTTAGAATACATATATGCATGATTTAACTACAAATTGTTTCGACAGCATTAGAACACATATATGCATGATTGAATCACTATAAATTTTTTTTGACAACCTTATAACATATATCTGCATGATTGAATCCCCATGATTTTTTTTACAGCCTTAGAACACATATACGCATGATTGAATCACTATGAAAATTTTTTCACACCCATAGAACACATATAAGTATGATTTAATCACTATGGATTTTTTTTGACAGCCTTAGAACACATATATGCATGATTGAATCACTATGAAATTTTTTTGACACCCTTGGAACACATATAAGCATGATTTAATCACTATAAATTTTTTTTGACAATCATAGAACACGGATATAACAGATTGAATCACTATAAATTTTTTTTGATAGCCTTAGAACACATATACGCATGACTAAATCACTATGAATTTTTTTTGCAGCCTTAGAACACATATATGCATGATTGAGTCACTCTCAATTTTTTTTACCATCCTTAAAACATATATATGCATGATTGAATCACTACCATTTTTTTGACAACATTAGAACACATATATGAATGATTGAATCACTATAATTTTTTTTTGAAAACCTTATAACATATATCTGCATGATTGAATCCCCATGAATTTTTTTGACATCCTTAGAACACATATATACATGATTGAATCACTCTGAATTTTTTTTCAGACCCTTAGAACATATATAATTATGATTTAATCACTATTAGTTTTTTTGACAACCTTAGAACACATATATGCATGACTGAATGACTATAAGATTTTTTTGACAGCCATAGAACACATATATGCATGATTGAATCCGTATAATTTTTTTTGACAGCCTTTGAACACATATATGCATGATTTAATCAGTATAATTTTTTTTGTCACCCTTAGAACACATATAAGCATGATTCAATCATTATGCAGTTTTTTTGACAGCCTTAGAACATTTATATGCATGATTGAATCACTATGAGATTTTTCTGATAGCATTAGAATACGTATATGCATGATTTAATCGAGTATATGCATGATTGAATACATAGATTTTTTTTTGACATCCTTAGAACATATATAAGCATCAATTAATCACTATAATTTTTTTTTGACAATCTTAGAACACAAATATGCATGATTGAATCTCTATGATTTTTTTTCACCCTTAGAACACATATAAACATGATTCAATCATTATGGAGTTTTTTTGACAGCCTTAGAACCCTTATATGCATGAATGAATCACTATGAGATTTTTATGATAGCCTTAGAACACGTATATGCACAATTTAATCAAGTATATGCATGATTGAATACATAGGTTTTTTTTTACAGCCTTAGAACATATATAAGCATGATTTAATGACATGATTTTTTTTTGACAAGCTTAGAACACATATATGCATGATTGAATCAGTTTGAATTTTTTTTGACAGCCTTAGAACACATATATGCTTGATTTAATCACTATATTTTTTTTTTGACAGCCTTAAAACACACATTTGCATGATTGAATCACTATGATTTTTTTTTTGATTGCCTTGGAACACATATAAGCATGATTGAATCAGTATGAGCTTTTTTTGACAACCTTAGAACACATAATGCATGAATGAAACACTTTGAATTTTTTTGATAGCCTAAGAACACACATATGCATGATTCAATTATTATGTTTTTTTTTTTGACAGCCTTAGAACACTTATATGCATGATTAAATCAAAATGATATTTTTATGATAGCCTTAGAACACGTATATGCATGATTTAATCAAGTATATGCATGATTGAATACATAGATTTTTTTTTTTGACAACCTTAGAACACATATTAGCATGATTTTGTCTCTATTAATATTTTTTGACAATCTTAGAACATAGATATGCATGATTAAATCACTATGACTTTTTTTTGATAGCCTTAGAACACATATATGCAAGACTGAATCACTATGATTTTTTTTGCAGCCTTAGAACTCATATTTGCCTGATTGAGTCACTCTGAATTTTTTTTACCAGCTCTAGAACACATATATGCATGATTGAATTACTACAATTTTTTTTGACAACATTAGAACACATATATGCATGATTGAATCACTATAATTTTTTTTGGTAACCTTAGAACATATATATGAATGATTGAATCCCCATGAATTTTTTTTGACAATTTTAGAACACAGATATGCATGACTCAATCACTATAAATTTTTTTTAACAGCCTTAGAACACATATATGAATGATCGAATCACTATAAATTTTTTTTGACGTCCAAGGAACACATATATGCATGATTGAATCAATATGAAATTTTTTTGACAGCATTAGGACACATATATGGATGATTGAATCACAACAAAATTGTTTTGGTATCTTTAGAGCACATATATGCATGATTGAATCAATACAAATTTTTTTTGGCAGCCTTAAAACATAGATAAGCACGATTTATTCACTATGATTTTTTTTGACAGCTTTAGAACATATATATGTATGATTGAATCACTATGAAATTTTTTTGACGCCCTTAGAACACTTATATGCATGATTGAATCACGATAATTTTTTTTGACAGTTTTAAAACATAAATACGCATGATTGAATCACTATGGATTTTTTTTTATAGCACTAGAACACATATATGCATGATTGAATCACTATGATTTTTTTTGATAGCCTTAGTACACACATATGTGTGATTGAATCACTATGAAGTTTTTTGACAGCCGTAACAGACATGGATGATTAAATCCTTGTAAATTTTTTTTAACAACCTTAGAACACATATATCCTGGATTGAATCACTCTGAAAATTTTTTGACAGCCTTAGAACACGTATATAAACGATTGAATCACTATGGATTTTTTTTACTGCCTTAGAACACATATACACATGATTGAATCAGTATGAATTTTTTTTGAGAGCCTTAGAAAACATATATGCATGATTGAATCAGTATGAGTTTTTTTTAGAGTTTTACAACACATATATGCATGATTGAATCACTATGAGATTTGTTTGACAGCCTTAGAACTCATATATGCATGATTAAATCACTATAGAATTTTTTAGACAGCCTTAGAACACATATATAACTCTTGAATCACTAAATTTTTTTTTACAGCCTTTGAACACATATAAGCATGATTTAATTACTATGATTTTTTTTTGACAGACTTAGAACACATATATGCATGATTTAATTACTATAAACTTTTTTTGACAGACTTAGTACACATATATGCATGATTGAAACACTATGAAATTTTTTGATAGCCTTAGAACACATATATGCATGTTTGAATCACTGTAAAATTTTTATGCCTGCTTTAGAACACATATATGCAGGATTGAATCACTCTGAAATTTTTTTGACAGCCTTAGAACATATATATGCATGATTGAATTACCTTGAATTGTTTTTGACAACCATAAAACATATGCATGATTGAATCACTATGAGATTATTTTGACAGCCTTCAAACACATATATGCATAATTAAATCACTATGAATTTTTTTTGACAACCTTAGAACACATATATGAATGATTGAATCACTATGAATTTTTTTTACAACCATAGAATACATATATATATATATATATATATATGATTCAATCACTATGTGATTTTTTTAACAGCCTTAGCACACATATATGCATGATTGAATCAATTTGAATTTTTTTTGATAGCCTTAGAACACATATATGCATGACTGAATCACTATGAATTTTTTTTGACATCTACAAGACACATTTTAGCAAGATTGAATCACTATGAGATTTTGTTGACAGCCTTAGAACACATACTTGCATGATTGACTCAATACAAAATGTTTTTGAGCTCATTTGAACACATATATGCATGATTGACTCACAACAAAATTTTTTTGACAGACTGAGAACACAAATAAGCATGACTTATTCACTATGAAAACTTTTTGACAACTTTAGAACACATATAAGCATGATTGAATTACTATGAATTTTTTTTGACACCCTTAGAACACATATATGCATGATTGAATCACTATGAAATGTTTTTGCAGCCTCAGAAAAACATATATTCCTGATTGAATCACTATGAATTTTTTTTGACAGCCTTAGAAAATATATATGCATGATTGAATCACTATAATTTTTTTTATAGCATTTGAACACATATATGCATGATTGAATCAGTACAAATTTTTGTTGATAACCTTAGAACACATATCTGCATGATTAAATCACTATAAATTTTTGTTGACAGCCTTAGAACACATATATGAATGATTGAGTCGCTATGAATTTTTTTGGATAAAAATAGAACACATATATGCATGATTGAATCACTATGAGAATTTTTTGATAGCCTTAGAACACATATATGCAAGATTGAATCGCTATGAGATTTTTTTGACAGCCGTAGAACACATATATGCAAGATTGAATCACGATGAGATTTTTTTGACAGCCTTAGAACACATATATGCATTATTGAACCAATACAATAATTTTTCGACAGCCTTAGAAGACATATATGTATGATTGGATCTCTACTAATTTATTTTGACAACCTTAGAACACATATATGCATGATTGAATCACTATGTAATTTTTTTGACAACCTTAGAACACATATATGAATGATTGAATCACTATGTAATTTTTTTGACAAACTTTGAACACATATAAGCATGATTTAATTACTATGAATTTTTTTTGATAGACTTAGAACTCATATATGCATGACTTAATTACTATGATTTTTTTTGACAGACTTAGAACACATATATGCATTATTGAATCACTATGAAATTTTTTGATAGCTATAGAACATATATATGCAAGATTGAATCACTGTGAATTTTGTTTTACAGCCTTAGAACACAAATATGTAGGATTGAATCACTCTGAATTTTTTTTTACAGCCTTAGAACACATATTTGCATGATTGAATCACTATGATTTTTTTTTAGAATACCATAAGACACATATGAATGGTTGAATCACTATGAGATTTTTTTGACAGCCTTAGAACAAATATATCCATGATTTAATCACTAGAATTTTTTTGATAGCCTTAGAACACATATATGCTAGAGTGAATCACTATGAGATTTTTTTAACAACCTTAGAACACATATATGCATGATTGAATCAATTCAATTTTTTTTGACAGCCTTAAAATACATATATGCATGATTGAATCAATATGATTTTTTTTTAATAGCCTTAGAATATATATATGAATGATTGAATCACTATGATTTTTTTTTGACATCCATAGAACACATATTAGCCTGATTGAATCACTATGAGATTTTATTGACAACCTAAGAACACATATATGCATGATTGAATCAATACAAATTTTTTTTGACAACATTGGAACAAATATATGCATGATTGAATCACCATTAATTTTTTTTAACATTCTTAGAATGCAGATATGCATGATTGAATCAAATTAATTTTTTTTTGCTAGCCTTATAACACAAGTAAGCATGATTTATTCACTATGAATTTTCTTTGACAACTTTAGACGACATATACGCATGATTGAATCACTATGAATTTTTTTTGACACCCTTGGAACACATGTATGCATGATTGAATCACTATGATTATTTTTTGACAACCATAGAACACATATATGCATGATTGAATCACTCTGAAATTATTTTTTTGACAGCCTTATAAGATATATATGCGTTAGAACACATTTATACATGATTGAATCACTATGAATTTTTTTTAACAGCCTTAGAACCCATATATGAATGATTTAATGAGTATGAAATTTTTTAGACAAGGTTAGAACACATATATGCATGATTGAATCACTATGAGTTCTTTTTGACAACCATAGAACACATATATGAAAGAATGAATCACTATGAGATTTTTTTGACAGACTTAGAGCACATATATGCATGATTGAATCACTAAGAATTTTTTTTGACAGCCTTAGAACACAATTAAGCTTAATTTAATCACTATGAAATTTTTTTGACAGCCTTAAAACACATATATGCTTGATTGAATTATAAATAAATTTATTTGACAGCCTTAGAACACACATATAAAAGAATAAATCACTGTGGAATTTTTTTGACAGCCTTAGAACACATATATGCAGGATTGAATCACTATGAATTTTTTTTGAGAGCCATAGAACACATATCTCAATATTTGAATCACTATGAATTTTTTTTGACTACCATGGAACACATATATGCATGATTGAATCACTATGAGATTATTTTGACAACCTTAGAACACATGTATGCATGATTGAATCACTATGAGATTTTTTTGACAGCCTTAGAACACATATATGCATGATTCAGTCACTATGAAATTTATTTGACAGCCTTAGAACACCAATACGAATGATTGAATCACTATGAAATTTTTTTGACAACCGTAGAACACATATATGTATGATTTAATCACTATGTGATTTTTTTGACAGCCTTAGAACTCATATATGCTTGATTGAATCACTATGACATTTTTTTGACAGCGTTAAAACACATATATGCTTGATTGAATCACTATAAATTTTTTTGATAGCCTTAGAACACATATATGCATATTTGAATCACTACATTTTTTTATGCGCATTAGAATACATATATGCATGATTAAATCAGTATAATTTTTTTTTGACAACTTTAGAACACATATCTATATGATCGAATCACTATGAAATTTTTCTGACAGCCTTAGAACACATACATGCATGATTGAATCACTATGATTTTTTTTTTAATCTTTATGATTTTTTTTGACATCCACAGGACGCATTTTAGCATGATTGAATCACTAGGAGATTTTGTTGACAACCTTAGAACACATACATGCATGATTGAATGAATACAAAATGTTTTTGAGAGCATTAAAATACATATATGCATGATTGACTCACAACAAATTTTTTTTGACAGCCATAGAACACATACATGCATGACAAAATCAATACAATTTTTTTTGACAACCTTAGAACACAAATAAGCATGACTTATTCACTACGAAATTTATTTGACAACTTTAGAACACATATATACATGATTGAATCACTTCATATATGCATGATTGACTCACAATAATTTTTTTTTCACTGCCTTAGAACACATATATAAATGATTGAATTACCAAGACATTTTTTTAACAGCCTTAGAACACATATATGCATGGTTTAATCAATATGAATTCTTTTTTACTGCCTTAGAACACATATATGCATTATTGAATCACTACAAATATTTTTTGACAGCTGTAAAACACATATATGCATTATTGAATCACTATGAAGAACGTTTTTTTACAATCATAGAACACATATATGCATGATTGAATCAATATGAGATTTTTTTGACAGCCTTAAAATGTATATATGCTTGATTGAATCAATACAAATTTTTTGTAACAGCCTTAGAACACATATATGCATGATTGAATCACTACAAAATTTTTTTGGCAGCCTTAGAACACATATATGCGAGATTGAATCACCATTAAATTTTTTTGACAGCCTTAGAACACATATATGCATGATTGAATCACTATGAAATTGTTTTTATAGCCTTAGAACACATACATGTCTGATTGAATCACTATAACTTTTTTTTGTGAACTTTAGAACACATATCCGCATGATTGAATCACTATGGATTTTTTTTGACAATCTTAGAACACATATATGCATGCTTGAATCACTATGAAATTTTTGTGACAGCCCTAGAACACATATATGCAAGCTTGAATCACTAAGAGATTTTTTTGATAGCCCTACAACACATATATGCAAGCTTGAATCACTATGCTTTTTTTTTGACAGCCTTAGAACACATATATGCATGATTGAATGACTATGGAATGATTTTGACAACCTTAGAACACATATATTCATGATTGAATCGCTATGGAATTTTTTTGACGGCCTTAGATCACATATATGCTTGATTCAATCATAATGAATTTTTTTTGACAGCCTTAGAACACATATAAGCATGATTGAATCACTATGATTTTTTTTTAACAACCATTGAACACTTATATGCAAGATTGAATCACTATGATATTTTTTTTACAGAGTTAGGACACATATATGCATGATTGATTCAATATAATTTTTTTGACTGCCTTAGAACACATATATGCATGATTGAATCACTATGAAATGTTTTTTGACAGTCTTAGAACAAATATATGCATGATTGAACTACTCTAAATTTTTTTTGACAGCCTTAGAACACAAAAAAGCATGATTTAATCACTATGATTTTTTTTTTACAACCTTTGAACACATATATGCATGATTGAATCACTATGGGTTTTTTTACTGCCTAAGAACACATATATGCATGATTAAATCACTATAATTTTTTTTTGACAGACTTAGAACTCATATATATGATTGAACCATGAGATTTTTTTTTGACAGCCTTAGAACACATATGCAGGATTGAATCAATATAATTTTTTTTGAGAGCTTTAAAAGACTTATATGCATGATTGAATCACTATAAAGTTTTTTGACAACCTCAGAACACATATCTACATTATTGAATCACTATAAATTTTTTTTGACAGCCTTAGAACACATATATGCATGACTGAGTCGCTATGAAATTTTGTTTGACAGCCTTAGAACACATATATGCATGATTGAATCACTATGAAATTTTTGTGCAGCCATAGAACTTATTTGCGTGATTGAATCACCGTGAAATTGTTTTGACAGCCTTTAAACACATATATGCATGATTGAATCACTATGAAATTTTAAGACAACCTTGGAACACATATATGCGTGACTGAATCACTATGAATTTTTTTTTATAGCGTTAGAACACATATACGAATGATTAAATCCCTATGAATTTTTTTTGACAGCCGTAGAACACATATATGCATAATTCAATCACTCTGAAATCATTTTGATAGCCTTAGAACACATATATGAATTATTGAATCACTATAATTTTTTTTTGACAACAATAGAACACATATATGCACGATTGAATCACTATGAGATTTTTTTTACAGCCTTAGAATTTATATATGCTTGATTAAATCAATACAATTTTTTTTATAGCCTTAGAACATATATATGAATGATTGAATCATTATAATTTTTTTTGACAGCCTTAGAACACATATATTCTTCAGTGAATCACTATAATTTTTTTTTTGATAGCCTTAGAACACATATATGCACGATTCAATGACAACGATTTTTTTTTGACAACCACAGAACACCTATATGCATGATTGAATCACTATGAATTTTTTTTGCAGACTTAAAACACATATATGCATGATTAAATCACTATAAAATTTTTTTGACTGCCTTAGAACTCATATATGCATGATTGAATCACTGTGAAATTGCTTTTATAGCCGTAGAACACATATGTGCCTGATTGAATCACTATAATTTTTTTTTGTGAACCTTAGAACACATATCTGCATGATTGAATCACTATGGATTTTTTTTGACAATCTTAGAACACATATATGGATGATTGAACCACAACGAGTTTTCTTCGACAGCCTTAAAACACAAATATGCAAGCTTGAATCACTATGAATTTTTTTTGTAGCCCTCGAACACATAAATGCAAGCTTGAATCACTATGAATTTTCTTGACAGCCTTGGAAAAAATATATGCATGATTGAAACACTGAATTTTTTTTGACAGCCTTAGAACACATATATGCATGCTTGAATAACTATGATTTTTTTTTGAAAGCCTTAGAATAGTTTTATTTATGATTGAATCACCATGAAATTTTTTTGACTGCCATAGAACACATATATGAAATATTCAATCACAATAAATTTTTTGTGACAGCCTTAGAACACATATATGCATGATTGAATCACTATAGAATTTTTTTGACAGCCTTAGAACATATATATGCATGATTGAATCACTATGAATTTTTTTTAACAACCTTAGAACACATATATGCATGATTGATTCAATACAAAATTTTTTGACAGCCTTAAAATGTACATATGCTTGATTGAATCAATAAAATATTTATTTTATCAGCCTTAGAACATATATATTCATGATTGAATCAATAGAATTTGTTTTTGGCAGCCTTAGAACACATTATGCATGATTGAATCACGATGATTTTTTTTTGATAGCCTTAGAACACATATATGCATGGTTGAATCACTATGAAATTGTTTTTATAGCCTTAGAACACATATGTGCCTGATTAAATCACTATAAACTTTTTTTTGTGAACCTTAGAACACATATCCATATGTTTGAATCACTATGAGATTTTTTTGACTGCCTTAGAACACATATATGCATGATTGAACCACTATGATTTTTTTTTGATAGCCTTAGAACACATATATGCTTGATTCAATCACTATTAAATTTTTTTGATAGCCCTAGAACACATATACAATCTTGAATCACTATGAAATTTTTTGACAGACTTAGAACACATATATGCATGATTGAATGACTATGGAATTATTTTGACTACCTTATAACAGATATATTCATGATTGAATTGCTACAATTTTTTTTGACAGCCTTAGATCACATATATGCATGATTCAATCATAATGATTTTTTTTTGATAGCCTTAAAACACATATATGCATGATTAAATCACTATGGAATTTTTTTGACAGCCTTAGAACACATATATGCATGACTGAATCTCTATGAAATTTTTTTGATAGCCCTAGAACAAATATATAAATAATTAAATCACTATGAATTTTTTTTTACAACCATTGAACACATATATGCAAGATTGAATCACTATGATATTTTTTTGACTGCCTTAGAACACATATATGCATGATTGATTCAATACAAATTTTTTTGATAGCCTTAGAATACATATATACATGATTGAATCACTATAAATTTTTTTTGACACCCTTAGAACACTTATGAGCATGATTTAATCACCATTAATATTTTTTTAACAGGCTTAGAATACAAATATCCATGATTGAATTACTATGAAATTTTTTTGACAGCCTTAGAACCCATATATGCATGATTTAATCACTATGATTTTTTTTTTGACAACCTTAGAACACATATATGCATGATTGAATCACTGTGATTTTTTTTTCAGCCTTAGAACACATATATACATGATTGAATCCCTATAATTTTTTTTAACAGCCTTTGAACACATGTATGCATGATTGTATCACTATGAAATTGTTTTGACAGCCTTAGAACACATATATGCGTGATTGAATCACTAGAAATTTTTTTTGAGAGCATTAGAACACATACATGCATGATTAAATCACAATAAATTTTTTTTACAACCTTAGAACACATATCTAGATTATTGAATAACTATGATTTTTTTTTACTGCCCTGGAACACGTATATGCATGCTTGATTAACTATGCTTTTTTTTTGACAGCCTGAGAACACATATATTCATGATTGAATCACTATGAAATTTTTTTGACAGCCATAGAACACATGTATGCATTATTCAATCACTATAAAACTTTTTAGGCAACGTTAGAACACATAAACGCATGATTGAATCACTATAGAATTTTTTTGACAGCCTTAGAACACATATATGCACGATTGAATCACTATGATTTTTTTTTGACAGCCTTATAACACATTTATGCATGATTCAATCACTATGAATTTTTTTTGATAGGCTTAAAACACATGTATACATGATTGAATCACTATGAAATTTTTTTGACAACCTTTGAACACATATATGCACGATTGAATCACTATGATTTTTTCCTGCAGCCTTAGAACACGTATATACATGATTGAATCACTATAAATTTTTTTAACAGCCTTTGAATACATGTATGCATGATTGAATCTCTATGAAATTGTTTTGACAACCTTATAACACATATATGGATGATTGAATCACTATTTTTTTTTTTGAGAACATTCGAACACATATTCGTGATTAAATCACTATAATTTTTTTTGACAACCTTAGAACACATATCTACATGATTGAATCACTATGATTTTTTTTTGACAACCTTATAACATATATATGCATGATTGAATCACTATGATTTTTTTTGACAGCCTTAGAAAAAATATATGCATGATGGAATCACTATGGAATTTTTTTGACAGTCGTAGAACACGTATATGCATGCTTGAATAACTACATTTTTTTGGACAGCCTTAGAACACACATATTCTGAATTGAATCACTATGATTTTTTTGACAGCCTTAGAACACTCAGATTCATGATTGAATAACTACGATTTTTTTTGACAGCCATAGAACACATATATGCATTATTCAATCACTATAAAATTTTGTTTGGCAGCGTTAGAACACATATATGTTTCATTCAATCACTATGGAATTTTTTTGACAGCCTTAGAACACATATATGCATGATTGAATCACTAAGAAATTTTTTTGGCAGCCTTATAACATATATATGCATGATTCAATCACTATAAAATTTTTTTGATAGCCTTAAAACACATATATACATAATTGAATCACTATGAATTTTTTTGATAGCCTAAGAACACATATATGAATGATTGAGTCATTATAATTTTTTTTGACATCCATAGAACACATATATGCATGATTGAATCACTATGAGATTTTTTTGACAGCCTTAGAACGTATATATGCTTGATTGAATCAATACAATTTTTTTTTGACAGCCTTAGAACACATATATGCATGATTAAATCACTATAAAGTTTTTTTGACAGCCTTAGAACACAAATATGCATGATTGAATTAGCATAATTTTTTTTGACAGCCTTAGAACACATATATGCATGGTTTAATCACCATGAATTTTTTTTGACATCCTTAGAACTTATATATGAATGATTGAATCACTATAATTTTTTTTTGACAGCCTTAGAACACATACATACATTATAGAAGCACTATGAAATTTTTTTGACTGCCTTAGAGCACATATATGCTTGATTGAATCACTATGAATTTTTTTGTCATCCTTAGAACACATATATGCATGATTGAATTACCATGAAATTTTTTTGACAGCCTTAGAACACATATATGCATGGTTTAATCAATATGAATTTTTTTGACAGCCTTAGAACACATATATGCATGATTAATTCACTACAATTTTTTTTGACAACCTTAGAACACATATATGCACTATTGAATCACTTTGAAATATTTTTGACAGCGTTAGAACACATACATGCATGATTTTATCACTATGAAATTTGTTGACAGCCTTAGAACACAAATATGCATGATTTAATCACTATGAAATTTTTTTGATAGCCTTAGAACACATATATGCATGATTGAATCAACATGAATTTTTTTTTACAGCCTTAGAACACATATATGCATGATTGAATCACTATAAAATTTTTATGACAGCCTTTGAACACATATATGCATGATTGAATCACTATGAGTTTTTTTTTGACAGCCTTAGAACACATATATGAATGATTGAATCACTACGAAGTTTTCTTGACAGCCTTAGAACAAATATTGCATGCTTTAATTACTCCAAAAATATTTTGATAGCCTTAGAACACATATATGAATGATTGAATCACTATGAATTTTATTTGACAACCAAAGCACACATATATGCACGATTGAATCACTATAATGTACTTTTGATAGCCTTAGAACACATATATTCACTATTGAATCACTTTGAAATATTTTTGACAGCGTTAGAACACATATATGCATGATTGAGTCACTATGAAATTTGTTGACAGCCTTAGAACACAAATATGCATGATTTAATCACTATGATTTTTTTTTGACAACCTTAGAACACGTATATGCATAATTAAATCACTATAAAATTTTTTGGAGAGCATTATAACACTTATATGCATGATTGAAACACTATGAATTTTTGAATACAATATCTGCATTTTTTAATACAAGCTTAGAATACATATCTGCATTTTTGAATCACTATGATTTTTTTTTATAGCCTTAGCATATATATATACAATATTGAATCACTTTAAAAATTTTTTGACACCCTAAGAACACTTCTGAGCATGATTTAATCACCATGAATATTTTTTTACCGGCTTAGAAGACATATATCCATGATTGAATTACTATGAATTTTTTTTGAACACATATATGCATGATTGAATCACTATGAAATTTTTTTGACAACCTTGGAACACATATTTGCGTGATTGATTCAATACAAAATTTTTTGCAGCCTAAGAACACAAATATGCTGGATTGAATTACTATGATTTTTTTGACAGCCTTAGAACACATATATTCATGATTGAATCACTATGAATTTTTTTTGACAACCATAGAATACAAATATGCATTATTCAATCACTATAAAAATTTTTGGAAGCCATAGAACATATATATGCATGATTGAATCACTATAGTATTTTTTTGACAGCCTTAGAACACATATATGCAGATTGAATCACTATGAAATTTTTTTGACAACCTTAGAACACATATATGCTTGATTTATTCAATACAAATTTTTTTGACAGCCTTAGAACACATATATGCATGATTGAATCACTACAATTTTTTTTTGACAGCTTTAAAATACAAATATGCATGATTAAATCCCTATGAAATTTTTTTGATAGCCTTAGAACACAAATAAGCATGATTGAACACTATGACATTTTTTTGACAGCCTCATAACACATTTATGCTTGATTGATTCACTATGATTTTTTTTGACAACCTTAAAACACATATATGCATGATTAAATCACTATGAATTTTTTTTGAGAGCCTTAGAACACGTATATGCATAATTGATTCACTACAAACGTTTTTGGAGAGAATTAGAACATTTATACGCAAGATTGATTCACTATTTTTTTTTGACAACCTTAGAACACATATCTGCATTATTGAATCACTATAAAATTTTTTTGACACCCTTAGAACACTTATGAGCATGATTTAATCACCATGAATATTTTTTTATAGGCTTAGAAGACACATATCCATGATTGAATTACTATGATTTTTGTTTGACTGCCTTAGAACACATATATGAATGATTGAATCACTATAAAATTGTTTTGAGAGACTTAGAACACATATATGTGTGATTGAATCTCTAGATTTTTTTTTGAGAGCTTTAAAACACATATATGCGTGATTGAATGACTATAATTTTTTTTCGACAAACTTAGAACACATATTTACATGATTGAATCACAATCAAAATTTTTTGACAGCCTTATAACACATATTTGCATGATTGAATAACTATGAATTTTTTTTGACAGCCTTAGAAAAAGTATATGCATGATTTAATCACTATGAAATTTTTTTGACAGCCTTAGAACACATATATGCATGGTTGAATAACATGGAATTTTTTTTGACAGACTTAGAACACATATATTCATGATTGAATCACTATGAAATCTTTTTGACAGCCATAGAACACATATATGCATCATTCAATCAGTATAAAAAATTTTTGACAGCCTTAGAACACATATATACATGATTTAATCTCTATGATTTTTTTTGGACAGCCTTAGAACACATATATGCATGATTAAATCACTATGAATTTTTTTGACAGCCTTAGAGCACATATATGAAAGATTGAATCACACTATTTTTTTTTAACCATAGAACACATATATGCATGATTGAGTCACTATGAGATTTTTTTGACAGCCTTAGAACACATGTATGCTATATTCATGCAATACAAATTTTTTTAACAGCCTTAGAACACAAATACGAATGACTGAATCACTACAAAATTTTTTTGACAGCCTTAGAATACATATATGCATGATTGAATCCCAATGATTTTTTTTGACAACTTTACAACAGAAATAGCATGATTGAATCACTATGACATTTTTTTGACAGCCTTAGAACACATATATGCATGATTGAATCTCTATGATTTTTGTTTGACTGCCTTAAAACACATATATGCATGATTGAATCACTATAAATTTTTTTGCAGCTTTAGAAGACATATATGAATGATTGAATCACTAGGAAATATTTTTGACAGCCTTAGAAAACATATATGCGTGATTGAATCATTATAAATTTTTTTGAGCATTAGAACACATATATGCATGTTTGAATCACTATTAAACTTTTTTTAGAACCTTGGGACACATATCTGCATGATTGAATCACTACAAATTTTTTTTGACACGCTTAGAACACATATATTTATTATTGAATCACTATGATTTTTTATTCACAGTGTTAGAATGCGTATATGCAAGGTTGAATCTCTATAAAGTGGTTTTTGATAATATCAGAACACATATATGCATGATTGAATCACTATAGATTTTTTTTGACAACCTTATAACACATATATGCATGTCTAAATCACTACAATTTTTTTTGACAGACTTAGAACACATATATGCATGATTGATTCACTACTAAATTTTTTGGACCACCTTAGAACACATATTTGCATGATTGAATCAGTATAATTTTTTTTTGACTGCCTTAGAACACATATAGGCATGATTGAATCACTATGAATTTTTTTTGACACCCTTAGAACACTTACGAGCATGATTTAATCACTATAAATTTTGTATGAGAGGCTTAGAAGACATATATACAGGATTGAATCACTATGAACTTATTTTGACTGCCTTAGAGCACATATGCATGCTTGAATCACTATAAATTTTTTTTATAGCCTTAGAACACATATATGTGTGATTGAATCAGTAGAATTTTTTTGAAATCATTAGAACATATGTATGCAAGACTGAATCACTATAAAATTTTTGTGACAATCGTAGAACACATATCTGCATGATTGAATCACTATTAATTTTTTTTGACAGTCTTAGAACATATATATGCATGATTGAATCACTAGGATTTTTTTTTGACAGCCTTAGAACACATATATGCATGCTTGAATCACTATAAACTTTTTATGACAGATTTAGAACATATATATGCATGATTGAATCACTTTGAAATATTTTTGATAGCCTTAGAACATATATGTTTGATTGAATCAATACAAATTTTTTTGACAACCTTAAAACACATATTTTCATGATTAAATCACTACAAATTTTTTAGACACCCTTAAAAAACATATAAGCATGATGTAATCTCTAGCATTTTTTTTGAACAGTCTTAGAACACATATATGCATGATTTAATCACTATAAATTTTTTTTGACAGCCTTAAAAAAATATATTCATGATTGAATCACAATGATTTTTTTTTGACATCCTTACAATACATATGCATGATTGAATCACTATGATTTTTTTTGAAGCTTTAGAACACATATATGCATGAGTGAATCACTATGAAATTTTTTAGAGAGCATTAAAACACTTATATGCTTGGTTGAATCACCATAAAAATTTTTTGACAACCTTAGAACACATATCTGCACTACTGAATCACTATGAATTTTTTTTGATGGCCTTAGAATACATATATGCAAAATTGAATCACTAGAAAGTTTTTATGACACCCTTAGAACACTTATGAGCATAATTTAATCTCCCATTTTTTTTTACAGGCTTAGAACATATATATGCATGATTAAATTACAATGATTTTTTTTTGACAGCCTTAGAACACATATATGCATAATTGACTCAGTATAATTTTTTCTTACAGCCTTGGAACACATATATATACATGATTGAATCATTGTGAAATTGTTTTGACAGCCTTAGAACTCATATATGCGTGATTGAATCACTAGATTTTTTTGAGAGCTTTTGAACACATATATACATGATCGAATGACTACATATTTTTTTTGACAACCTTAGAACACATTTTTGAATGATTGAATCACTACGATTTTTTGACAGCCTTAGACCACATATATGCATGATTAAATCACTATGATTTTTTTTTGACAGCCTTAGAAGACATATATGCATGATTGATTTACTATGAATTTTTTTTGACAGCCTTAGAACACATATATGCATGATTGAATCACCATGAATTTTTTTGACACACTTAGAACACTTATGAGCATGAATTAATCACTATACATTTTTTTTGACAGGCTTAGATCACATATATGCATTAGAACAAATTATTTTTAAGGCATTAGAACACATATATCCATAATTGAATCACTATGAAACTGGTTTGACTACCTTAGAACACATATATGCGTGATTGAATAACTAGAATTTTTTTTTTGAGAGCATTAGAACACATATATTCAAGATTGAATCACTATAATCTTTTTTTGATAACCTTAGAACACATATATGCATTATTGAATCACTATGATTTTTTTTACAGCCTTAGAACACTTATATGCATGATTAAATCACTATAAAATTTTTTGATAGCCTTAGAACACATATATGTATGATTGAATCACTAGGAATTTTTTTGACAGCTTTTGAACACAAATATGCATGCTTCAATCAATATGATTTTTTTTTGAAAGCCGAATAATACATTATGTGCATGATTGTATCACTATGAAATATTTTTGAGCATGATTGAATCACCATTAAATAGTTTTGACAGCCTTAGAACACATATATGCATGATTGAATCACTATGATTTTTTTTTGATAGCCTTAGAACACATATATGAATGATTGAATGACTATAAAATTTTATTGACCCCCATAGAACACATATATGCATGATTGAATCACTATGAATTTTTTTTGACAGCCTTAGAACACATATAAGCATGATTTAATCGCTATGAATTTTTTTGACAGTCTTAAAACACATATATGTATGATTGAATCACTATGAGATTTTTTTGACAACCTGAGAACACAAATCTGCATGATTGAATCACTATGAATTTTTTTGGAGATCCTTAGAACACATATATGAATGATTGAATCAGTATGATTTTTTTTTACAGCCTTAAAACACATATATAAATGATTGAAGCATTATGAAATTTTTGAACAAACATAGAACACCTATATGCATGATTGAATCACTATGAAGTTTTTTAAACAACCATAGAACACATATATGCAAGATTGAATCACTATAATTTTTTTTTACTGCCATTCAACACATATAAGCATCATTTAATCACTATGAATTTTTTTTCACAACCTTAGAGCACATCTATGCATGAGAGAATCACTATGACATTCTTTGATAGCCTTAGAACACATATTTGAAAAATTGAAATACTATGGAATTTTTTTGCAGCCTAGGAACACATATATGCATGATTGAATCACTATGAAATTTTTTTGACAGCCTTAGAACACATATATGCATAATTGAGTCACTATGGAATTTTTTTGACAACCTTAGAACACCTATATGCTTGATTGAATCACTATGATTTTTTTTAACAACCATATAACACATGTAAGCATGATGGAATCACTATGAAATTTTTTTGCAGCCTTAGAACACATATCTGCAATATTGAATCACTGTGCATTTTTTTTGACAGCCAAACAACACATATATGCATGATTGAATCGCTATGAATTTTTTTTGACATGCTTAGAATACATTTGGGAATGATTTAATTACTATAATTTTTTTTTGTGAGGCTTAGAAACACATATATGCGTGATTGAATCACTATAAAATTATTTTGATAGCCTTTAAACACATATATGGATGATTGAATCACTATGATTTTTTTTGGAGCCTTAGAATACAAATATGCATGATTGAATCAGTATGAAACATGTTTGACAACCTTAGAATACATATATGCGTGGTTGAAATGTTAGAATTTTTTTTAGAGCATTAGAACACATATATGCATGATTGAATCACTATAATTTTTTTTGACAACTTTAGAACACATACCTGCATGATTCTATCACTATGAATTTTTTTTTGACAGCCATAGAACAAATATAAGCATGATTGAATCACTATGATTTTTTTTTGACATCCTTAGAACACATATATGCATGATTGAATCACTATAATTTTTTTTTAACAGCCTTAGAACACATATATGAGTGCGTGAATTACTATAAATTTTTTTTGACAACCTTAGAACACAAATATGTATCCTTGAATCATTATGAAATTTTTTTGGTAGCCTTAGAACACATATATGAATAATTGAATCACTATGAAATTTTTTTGACAACCTTAGAACACATATATGAATGATTGAATCATTAGGATGTTTTTTAAACAACCATAGAACACATATATGCATGATTGAATCACTATGATTTTTTTAACCACCATAGAACACATATATGCAAGATTGAATCACTATGATTTTTTTTTTACTGCCATAGAACACATATAAGCATCATTTAATCACTATAAAATATTTTTGACAACCTTAGAGCACTTATATCCATGATTGAATCACTATGACATTTTTTTGACAGCCTTACAACACATATATGCAAGATTGAAACACTATGAAAATTTTGTTGCAGCCTAAGAACACATATATGCATGATTGAATCACTATGAATTTTTTTTGACAGCCTTAAAACACATATATGCATGATTGAATCACTATGAATTTTTTTTGACAACTTTAGAACACATATATGAATGATTGAATCACTATAAATTTTTTTTAACAACCATATAACACATACAGGCATGATTGAATCACTATGAATTTTTTTTGCAACCTTAAAAAACATATCTGCATTATTGAATCAGTATGATTTTTTTTTGACAGCCTTAGAACACATATATGCATGATTGAATCACCATGAGTTTTTTTTGACACCCTTAGAATATTTATGGGCATGATTTAATTACTATAATTTCTTTTTGTGAGGCTTAGAAATACATATATGCATGATTGAATCACTATAAAATTATTTTGACAACCTTAAAACAATATATGGATGATTGAATCACTATGATTTTTTTTTGGATCCTTAGAACACAAATATGCATGATTGAATCACTATGAAACAGGTTTGACAACCTTAGAATACATATATGTATGACTGAAATGTTAGACATTTTTTTTAGAGCATTACAACACATATATGCATGATTGAATCAATATAATTTTTTTTGACAACCTTAGAACACATACCTACATGATTGAATCACCATGAATTTTTTTTGACATCCTTAGAACAAATATATGCATGATTGAATCACTATGAATTTTTTTTGACATCCTTAAAACACATATATGCATGATTGAATCACTATAATTTTTTTTAACAGCCTTAGAACACATATATGCATGAGTGAATTACTATGAATTTTTTTTGACAGCCTTAGAACACATATATGCATGCTTGAATCATTATGATTTTTTTTTGATAGCCTTAGAACACATATATGAATGATTGAATCACTATGATTTTTTTTTTGACAACCATAAAACACATATATTCATGATTAATCACTATAAGATTTTTTTGACAGCCTTAGAACTTATATATGCTTGATTGAATCAATAAATTTTTTTTTTTACAGCCTTAGAACACATATATGCATGATTGAATCACTATAAACTTTTTTGACAGCCTTAGAACACATATATGCATGATTTAATCACTATGAAAAATTTTAACAACCTTAGAACACATATATGCATGATTTAATCACAATGATTTTTTTTTGATAGCCTTAAAGCACATATATGCATGATTGAATCACTATGATTTTTTTTTGACAGCCTTAGAACACATATATGCATGCATCATTAAATCACTATGAATTTTTTTTGCGGCCTTAGAACACATATATGCATGATTGAATCACTATGATTTTTTTTTGACAGCCTTAGAACATGTATATCCATGATTGAATCACTATGAGATTTTTTTGAGAGCCTTATAACACATATATGGATGACTGAATCAATACAAGATTTTTTAACAACCTCAGAACACACACATATATATATATATATGATTGTATCGCTATAAAATTTTTTTGACCACCTTATATCACATATATGCATATTTTAATCACTATGAAATTTTTTTGACAACCTTAGAACACATATAAGCATGATTTAATATATATGACATTTTTTTGATAGCCTTAGAACACAAATATGCATGATTGAAATAGTATGATTTTTTTTTGACAACCTTAGAACACATATATGCACGGTTGAATCACTATGAATTTTTTTGCAGCCGAAGAAAACATATATGCATCATTGAATCACTATAAATTTTTTATTGACAACCTTAGAACACATATCCGCATGATTGAATTATAATGAAATTTTTTTGAGAGCCTTAGAGCACATATATGCTTGATTGAGTCACTTTGAAATTTTTATGACAGCCTTAGAACACATATACGCATTATTGAATCCCTATGAATTTTTTTTGACAACTTTAGAACATTTATATGAATGATTGAGTCACTATGAATTTTTTTTAACAACCATAAAACACATATATGCATGATTGAATCACTATGAAAATTTTTTGACAACCTTAGCACAAATATATGAATGATTGAATCACCATAAATTTTTTTTAACAACCACAAAACAGATATATGCAAGATTTAATATCTATGATTTTTTTTTTACTATCATAGAACACATATAAGTATAAGTTAATCACTATAAAATTGTTTTGAAAACCTTAGAGCACATATATGCATGATTGAATCACTATGAAATTTTTTTGACAGGCTTAGAACACATATATGCAAGTTTGAATCACTATGAATTTTTTTTATAGCCTAAGAACACATATATGCATGATTGAATCACTATAATTTTTTTTGACAGCCTTAGAACACATATATGCATGATTGAATCACTATGGAATTTTTTTGACAGCCTTAGAACACATATATGCATGATTAAATTACAATGAAATTTTTCTTACAACCTTAAAACACATATACGAATGATTGAATCACTATGAATTTTTTTTTACAACCATGGAACACATATATGCATGATTGAATCATTATGATTTTTTTTTGCAGACTTAGAACACATATATGCATGATTGAATCACTATGAAGTTTTTTTGACAGCCTTAGAACACATATATGCCTGATTGAATCACTATAAACTTTTTTGATGAGCATTATAACACTTATATGTATGAATCAATCACTATAATTTTTTTTTGACAACCTTAGATGACACATGCATTGTTGAATCACTATGATTTTTTTTGACAGCCTTAAAACACATATATGCTTCATTGAATCACTATGAATTTTTTTGACACCCTTAGAACACTTATGGGCATGATTTAATCACTATAATTTTTTTTGATAGGCTTAGAACACATATATGCATGATTGAATCACTATGAAATTATTTTGACAGCCTTAGAAAACATATATGCATGATTGAATCACTATGAATTTTTTTTAGAGCTTAATAACACAAATATGCATGATTGAATCACTATGAAACTAGTTTGACTGCCTTAGAATACATATATGCATGATTGAAATGTTATAAATTTTTTTAGGGGATTAGAACACATATATGCATGATTGAATCACTAAAATATTTTCTGACAACCTTAGAACACATATCTGCATTATTCAATCACTATGATTTTTTTTTGACAGTCATAGAACACATGTATGTATGATTGCATCACTATGATTTTTTTTTGACATCCTTAAAAGACATATATGCATGATTAAATCACTATAATTTCTTTTTGACAGCCTTAGAACTCATATATGCATGAGTGAATCACTATGAAGTTTTTTTGACAGCCTTAGAATACATATATGCATGCTTGAATCATTATGAAATTTTTTTGATAGCGTTAGAACACTATTATGAATGATTGAATGACTATGAATTTTTTTTGACAACCATAGAACACATATATGCATGATTGAATCACTATGAGATTTTTTTGACAGCCTTAGGACATATATATGCTTGATTGAATCAATATAATTTTTTTTGACAGCCCGAAAACACATATATGGTTGATTGAATCACTACAAATTTTTGTGACAGCCTTAGAACACAAATATGCATGATTTAATCACTATAATTTTTTTTGCACAGCTTTAGAACACATATATGCATGATTTAATCACAATGATTTTTTTTATAGCCTTAAAACACATATATGCAAGAATGATCACTATGATTTTTTTTAATAATCATAAAACACATATATGCATGATTGAATCACTATGAATTTTTTTTGACAACCTTAGAACCAATATATGAATGATTGATTGCCTATGAATTTTTTTTAACAACCATAGAACACATATATGCAAGATTGAATCGCTATAAATTCTTTTTTTACAGCCATAGAACATATATAAGCATAATTTAATCACTATGATTTTTTTTTAACAGCCTTACAACACATATATGAAAGCTTGAATCACTATGAATTTTTTTTGCAACCTAAGAACACATATATGCATGATTGAATCACTATGCAATTTTTTTGACAGCCTTAGAACACATATATGCATGATTGAATCACTATGAATTTTTTTTGACAGCCTTAGAACACATATATGCATGTTTAAATCACTATGAAATTTTTCTGATAACCTTAGAATATATATAAGAATGATTGATTCCCTATGATTTTTTTTTAACAACCATAGAACACATATATGCATGATTGAATCAATATGATTTTTTTTGCAGACTTGGAACACAAGTATGCATAATTGAATCACTATGAAGTTTTTTTGATAGCCTTAGAACACATATATGCATGATTGAATCACAATAAACTTTTTTGATGAGCATTAGAACACTTATATGTATGATTCAGTCACTATAATTTTTTTTGACAACCTTAAAACACATATCTGCATTATTGAATCACTATGTATTTTTTTTGACAGCCTTAGAAGACATATTTGCGTGATTGAGTCACTTTGATTTTTTTTTGACACCACTAGAACACTTATGGGCATGATTTAATCACTATTTTTTTTTGACAAGCTTAGAACACACAAATGCATGATTAAATCACTTTGAAATTATTATGACAGCCTTAGAACGCATATATTGATGATTGAATCACTATGATTTTTTTTAGAGCCTAGTAACACAAATATGCATGATTGAATCACTATGAAACTGGTTTGACAACCTTAGAATACATATATGCATGATTAAAACGTTAGAATTTTTTTTGAGGGCTTTAAAACACATATATGCATGATTGAATCGCTATTTTTTTTTGACAGCCTTAGAACACAAGTATGCATGATTGAATCACTATGATTTTTTTTTGACATCCTTAGAAGACATATATGCATGATTGAATCACTAAAAAATTTTTTTGATAGCCTTTGAACTCATATATGCATGAGTGAATCACTATGATTTTTTTTTGACATCCTTAGAACACATATATGCATGCTTGAATCATTATGAATTTTTTTTGATAGCCTTAGAACACATATATTAATGATTGAGTCACTATGAATTTTTTTTGACAACCATAGAGAACATATAAGCATGATTGAATCACTATCAGATTTTTTTGACAGCCTTAGGAAAGATATATGCTTGATTGAATCAATAAATTGTGTTTATGACAGTCTGAGAACAAAAATATGCATGACTTAATCACTATAAATTTTTTTGCACAGCGTTAGAACACATATATGTTTGATTTAATCACAATGAATTTTTTTGAATAGCCCTAAAACACATATATGCAAGATTGAATCTCTATGAATTTTTTTGACAGCCTTAGAACACATATATCCATGATTGAATCATTAGGATTTTTTTTTGACAGCTTTAGAACACTAATGAGCATGATTTTTTTTACAGGCGTTAGAACACATATATGCATGATTGAACTACTATCAATTTTTTTTGACATAGTTAGAACACATATATGCATGATTGAATGACTATGAAATTGTTTTGACAGCCTTAAAACACATATATGCGTGATTAAAGAAGTAGATTTTTTGTTTGAGAGCATTAGAACACATATATGCATGATTGAATCTCTATAAATTTTTTTGGACAACCTTAGAACACATATATGCAAGATTAAATCACTATGGATTTTTTTTAACCGCCTTAGAACACATATATGCATGATTGAATCACTATGAATTTTTTTGACACCCTTAGAAGGCTTATGAGCATGATTTAATCACTATAAAAATTTTTTGATAGCCTTCGTAAACATATATGCATGATTGAATTACTATAAATTTTTTTTGACAACCTTAGAACACATATATGCATGCTTGAATCACTATAAATTTGTTTGACAGCCTTAGAATACATATATGCAAGATTGAATAACTATAAAATTTGTTTGCAGCCTAAGAACACATATAAGTAGGATTGAATCACTCTGAATTTTTTTTGACAGCCTTAGAAGACATATATGCATTATTGAATCACTATGGATTTTTTTGGCAGCCTTTGAACACATATATGTATGATTGATTCACTATGAAATTTTTTTGACAACCATAGAACTCATATATGAATGAATAAATCATTATGATTTTTTTTTGACAACCATAGAACACATATATGCATGATTAAATCACAATGATTTTTTTTGCAGCCTTAGAACAAACATATGCTTGATTGAATCACTATGAAATTGTTTTGACAGCCTTAGAACACATATATGAATGAATGAATGACTAGACTTTTTTTTGGAGAGCATTAGAACACTTATATGCATGATTGCATCACTATAAAATTATTTTGACAGCCTTAGAACACATATATGGATGATTGAACCACTATGAATTTTTTTTGACACCCTTCGAACACTTATGAGCATGATTTAATCACTATAAATTTTTTTTGAGAGGCTTAGAATAGATATATGCATGATTGAATCACTATGAAATTATTTTGACAGCCTTAGAACACATATATGGATGATTGAATCACTATGAATTTTTTTTAGCGCTTTAGAAAACAAATATGCATGTTTGAATCACTATGAAACTGGTTTGTCAGCCTTAGAATATATATATGTGTGATTGAAACATTAGAATTTTTTTTGAGAGCATTAGAACACATATACGCATGATTGAATCAGTATTATATTTTTTGTCAACCTTAGAACACTTATATGCATTATTGAATCACTATGATTTTTTTTGACAACCTTAGAACACATATATGCATGATTTAATCACTATGATTTTTTTTTGCCAGCCTTAGAACACATATATCCATGATTGAATCATTATAATTTTTTTACACCCTTAGAACACTTATTAGCATGATTTAAGCACCATGAAATTTTTTTATAGGCTTTAGAACACATATATGCATGACTGAATTACTATCAATTTTTTTTAGCATAGTTAGAAGACATATATGCATGATTGAATCACAATGAAATTGTTTTGACAACCTTAGAACACATATATGCATGATTGAATCACTAGAATTTTATTTTGAGAGCATTAGAACACATATATACATGATTGAATCTATATAAGTTTTTTTTGACAACCATAGAACACATATCTGCATGATTGAATAACTATGATTTTTTTTGACAGCCTTTGAACACATATATGCATGATTGAATCACTGTGAAATTTTTTTGAGACCCTTAGTACACTTATGAGCATGATATTATCACTATAATTTTTTTGAACAGGCTTCGAACACATATATACGTGATTGAATTACTATGATTTTTTTTTTAAAACATTAGAACACATATATGAATGTTTGAATGATTGTGAAATATTTTTGGCAACCCTAGAACTCATATATGAATGGTTAACTCATTGTGAATTTTTTTTAACAACCATAGAACACATATATGCTTGATTGAATCATTATGAAATTTTTTTGATAACGTTAGAACACATATTTGCATGATTGAATCACTAGAATTTTTTTGGAGAGCATTAGAACACTTATATGCATGATTGAATCACTATGCAGTTTTTTTCACAGCCTTAGCACACATATTTGCATGATTGAATCACTATGATTTTTTTTTGCCACCCATAAACACTTATGGGCATGATTTAATCACTATAATTTTTTTTTGAGATGCTTAGAACAAATATATGCATGATTGAATCACAATGAAATTATTTTGACAGCCTTAGAACACATATATGGATGATTGAATCACTCTGAGATTTTTTAGAGCCTTAGAATACAGATATGCATGTTTGAATCACTATGAAACTGGTTTGACAACCTTAGAATACATATATGTGTGATTGAAACATTAGAATTTTTTTATAGCATTAGAACACATATATACATGATTGAATCACTATGAATTTTTTTTGACAGCCTTAGAACAATTATATGCATGATTGAATCACTTAGAAATTTTTTTGACAGCCTTAGAACACATATATGCATGATTGAATCACTATGAAAATATTTTGACAGCCTTAGAACATATATATGGGTGATTGAATCACTAATTTTTTTTTTTGAGAGCATTAGAACACATATTTGCATGATTGAATCACTATAATTTTTTTTGGACAAACAGAGAACTCATATCTTCATGATTAAATCACTATAATATTTTTTTGACAGCCTTCGAACACATATATGCTTGATTGAATCACTATAATTTTTTTTGACAACCTTAGAACACATATATGCATGCTTGAATCGGTATAATTTTTTTTTGACAATCGTAGAATACATATATGCATGATTGAATCACTATGAAATATTTTGGACAGCCTAAGAACACATACATTAATGAATAAATCACTATGAAATTTTTTGGATAGCCTTAGAACACATATATGAGTGACTGAATCACTATAAAGTTTTTTTGACAACCATAGAACACATATATGCATGATTGAATCACTATGAGATTTTTTTGACAGCCTTAGGACACATATATGGTTGATTGAATCAGTACAATTTTTTTTTGACAGCCTTAGAACGCATATACATATGATTGGAACACTACAATTTTTTTTGGACCACCTTAGATCAAATATATGCGTGATTTAATCATTATAAATTTTTTTTTGACAGCCTTAGAACACACATAAGCCTGATTTAATCACTTTAAATTGTTTTTACAGCCTTAGAACACATATATGCATGATTGAATCACGATGAACATTTTTTGGCAGCCTTTAAACACATATATGCACGATTGAATCACTATGAATTTTTTTTTCAGCCTAAGAACACATATATGCATGATTGAATCACAATAAAGTTTTTGTGACAGCCTTAGAACACATATATGCATGATTGAATCACTATGAATGTTTTTGACAACCCTAGAACACATATAAGCATGATTCAAAGGATATGATTTTTTTTGACTGCCTTAGAACAGATATATGCATGATTAAATCATTATGAAATATTATTGACAACCTAAGAACACATATATGCATGATTGAATCACTATGAATTTTTTTTGACAGCCTTAGAACACATATATGCATGATTGAATCACTATGAATTTTTTTGGCAAGCTTAGAATACATATATGCATGATTGAATCACTATGGATTTTTTTGACCGCCTAAGAACACATATATGCATGATTGAATCACTATCAAATTTTGTTAACAACCTTAGAACATATATCAATGATTGAATCACTATGAAATTTTTTTAACAACCATAGAACACATATACGCATGATTAGATCAGTATGATTTTTTTTTTAGCCTTAGAACACATATATGCAAGATTAAATCATTATGAAATTTTTTTGACAGCCTTAAAACACATATATGCATGATTAAATCACTACAAATTTTTTTGAAGAGCATTAGAACACTTATATGCATGATTGAATCACTATAATTTTTTTTTGACAACCTTAGAACACATATCTGCTTTATTGAATCGCTATTAAATTTTTTTGACAGCCTTAGAACACATTTATGAATTATTAAATCACTAATTTTTTTTTGACACCCTTAGAGCACTTATAAGCATGATTTAATCATGATGATTTTTTTTTTACAAGCTTATGACACATATATGCATGATTGAATTACTATGAAAATTTTTTGACAGCCTCAGGACACATATATGTATGATTTAATCACTATGATTTTTTTTTGCAGCCTTAGAACATATATATGCTTGTTTGAATCAATATAAACTTTTTTGACAACTTTACATCATATATATGCTTGTTTGAATCAATACAATTTTTTTTTGACAGCCTTAGAACACATATATTCATGATTGAATCACTGCAAATTTTTTTGACAACCTAAGAACACATATATGCATGATTTTATCACTATGATTTTTTTATAGCCCTAGAACACATATATGCATGATTGCATCACTATGAATTTTTTTTGCGGTTGTAGTACAGAACACATATATCCATGAATGAATCACTATGATTTTTTTTTGATAACCTTAGAACACTTATAAGCATGATTTAATCACCATGATTTTTTTTACAGGCTTAGAACACATATATGCAAGATTGAATTACTATCAATTTTTTTGACAGCCTTGGAACACATATATGCATGATTGAATCACTATGAATTTCTTTTGACAGCCTTAGAACACGTATATGCATGATTGAATCACTATTGAATTTTTTTGACAGCCTGCGAAGACATATATGCATGATTGAATCACTATAATTTTTTTCTAACAACCTTAGAAAACATATATGAATGATTGAATCACTATAAAATTTTTTTAACTACCATAGAACACATATATGCATGATTGAATCACTATGATTTTTTTTTGCAGCCATAAAAACATTTATGCATTATTGAATCTTTATGAATTTTTTTGACAGCCTTAGAACACATATATGCATGATTGAATCACTACAATTTTTTTTGGAGGGCATTAGAATACTTATATGCATGATTGAATCAATATAATTTTTTTTTGACAACCTTAGAACACATATCTAGATTATTGAATCACTTTGAATTTTTTTTGACATGCTTAGAAGACATATATGCATGATTGAATTACTATGATTTTTTTTGCAGCCTTAGAACACATATATGCATGATTGAATTACTATGATTTTTTTTTGCAGCCTTAGAACACATATATGCATGATTGAATCACTATGAAATTGTTTTGACAACCTTAGAACACTTATATGCGTGATTAAATCACTAGAATTTTTTTTTGAGGGCATTAGATCACATGTCTACATGATTGAATAACTATGATTTTTTTTTGACTGCCTTAAAACACATATATGCATGATTGAATCACAATGATTTTTTTTTTGGCAGCCCTAGAACACATATATGCATGATTGAATCACTATGAATTTTTTTGACTGGCTTAGAACACATATATGCATACTTGAATCACTATAAATTTTTTTTGACGGCTTTAAAACACATATATGCATGATTGAATCACTATGAAATATTTTTGACAGCCTTAGAACACATATATGCATGATTGAATTAGTATGAAATTTTTTTGATAGCCTTAGAACACATATATTCATGGTTAAATCACTATGATTTTTTTGTGATGGCCTTAGAACACATATAAGAATGATTGAATCACTATGAGTTTTTTTTGACAAATATAGAACACATATATGCATGATTAAATCACTATGAAATTTTTTGGACAACCTTAGAACACATATATGCATAATTAAATCAATAATAAATTTTTTGGACAGCTTTAGAGCATATATATATGATTGAATCACTACAAATTTTTTTTGACCACCTTAGAACACATAGACGCATGATTGAGTCTCTATAAATTTTTTTGGACAACCTTAGAACACATATCTGCATTATTAAATCACTATGAATTTTTTTATAGCTTTAGTGCACATATATGCATGATTGAATCACTATGAAATTTGTTTGATGGCCTTAGAAGAGATATTTGCATGATAGAATCACTATGAAGTTTTTTTACAGCCTTATAACACACATATACAATATTCAATCAATATGAATTCGTTTGGATAGCCTTAGAACATATATATGAATGATTGACTCACTATGAAATATTTTTGACAACCTTAGAACACATATATGCAATATTGATTCAATTTAAAAGTTTTTTTGACAAGCTTACAACACATATATGCATCAATGAATCACTGTGAAATTTTTTTGATAGCCTTAGAACACATATATGTGTGGTTGAATCAATATGATTTTTTTAAATTCCCTTAGAACACATATATGCATGATTGAATCACTATAAAAGTTTTTGGCCAGCTTTAGAATCACTAGAGATTCTTTTGAAAGCATTGGAACACATATATAAATGATTGAATCACTACAAAATTTTTGTGACAACCTTAGAACACATATCTACATGATTGAATCACTACAAATTTTTTTTGACAGCCATTGAACACATATATGCATGATTGAATCACTATGGGATTTTTTTGCAGCCTTAGAACACATATATGCATGATTGAATCAATAAATTTTTTTTGATAGCCATAGAACACATATATGCATGATTGAATCACTATGAGAATTTTTTGATAGCCTTAGAACAGGTATATGCATGAGTCAATCACTATGAATTTTTTTTGCAGCCACAGAACACAAATGTGCATGATTGAATCAATATGATTTTTTTTGGCCAGCGATAGAATCACTATAATTTTTTTTGAAAGAATTAGAACACATATATGCATGATTGAATCACTACAAAATTTTTGTGACAACCTGAGAACACATATCTGCATGATTGAATCACTATGAATATTTTTTGATAGCCTTTGAACACATATATGTGATATTAAATCACTATGAATTTTTTTTGACACCCTTAGAACACATATACGCATGATTGAATCACTACGAATTTTATTTTACAGCCTTAAAACACATATATGCATGATTAAATCACTTAGAAATTTTTTTACTGCCTTAGAACACATATATGCATGATTCAGGCACTATGAATTTTTTTTGACAGCCTTAGAACACATATATGCGTGATGGAATCACTACACTATTTTTTTGAGAGCATTAGAACACATAGACACATGATTGAATCACTATAAAAAATTTTGGACAACCTTAGCACTTATTTCTGCATGACTGAATCACTATGAATTTTTTTGACTGCCTTAGAGCACCTATACGCATGATTGAATCACTATGAATTTTTTTTGACATCCTTAGAACACATATATGGATGATTGACTCACTATGAAATATTTTTGAAAACCTTGGAACACATATATGTAATATTAAATCAATTCTAAACTTTTTTTGATAGCCTTAGAAAATATATACGCTTGATTGAATGACTATGAATTTTGTTTGACGACCTTAGAACACATATATACATGATTGAATCACTATGATTTTTTTTTACATCCATAGAAAAAATAAGTGCATGATTGAATCACTATGATATTTTTTTGATAGCCTTAGAACACATATGTTTATGATTAAATCAATACAATTTTTTTTGACAGCCTTAGAACTCATATATGTATGATTGAATCACTATGATTTTTTTTTACTACCTTAGAACGTATATATGCATGATTGAATCACTAGGAAATTTTTGTGACAGCCTTAGAACACATATATGTGTGATTAAATCACTATGAATTTTTTGAAACCCTTAGAGCACATATATGCATGATTGAATTACTACGAATTTTATTTTACAGCCTTAGAACACATATATGCATGATTGAATCACTATGAAATTTTTTTACTGCCTTAGAACACATATATGCATGATTCAGGCACTATAAAATTTTTTTGACAGCCTTAGAACACATATATGCATGATGGAATCAATACACTATTTTTTGAGAGCATTAGAACACATAGACACATGATTGGATCACTATAAATTTTTTTGAACAACCTTAGCACTCATTTCTGCATGACTGAATCACTATAAATTTTTTTTGACTGCCTTAGAGCACCTATACGCATGATTGAATCACTATGAATTTTTTGACAGCCTTAGAACATATATATGGATGATTGACTCACCATGAAATATTTTTGACAACCTTGGAGCACATATATGCAAGATTGAATCAATTCAAAACTTTTTTTGATTGCCTTAGAACATATATATGCCTGAATAAATAACTATGAATTTGGTTTGACGGCCATAGAACATATATATACATGATTGAGTCACTATGATTTTTTTTTACATATATAGAACATATATGTGCATGATTGAGTCACTATGAGATTTTTTTTACATCCATAGAACAGATATGTGCATGATTGAATCACTATGAAATTTGTTTGACAGCCATAGAACGCATATATGGATGATTGAATCACTATAGGATTTTTTGGCAGCCTTAGAACACATATATACATGATTGAATCACTCTGAATTTTTTTTACATCCATAGAACAGATATGTGTAAGATTGAATCACTATGAGATTTTTTTGATAGCCTTAGAACACATATGTTTATGATTGAATCATTACAATTTTTTTTGACAGCCTTAGAACATAGATATGTATGATTGAATCATTATTAATTTTTTTTTACTATCTTAGAACATATATATGCATGATTGAATCACTATGAAATTTTTGTGACAGCCTTAGAACACATATATGAATGATTGAATCACTATGAAATGTTTTTTGACAACCATAGATCATATATATGCATGATTGAATCACTATGAGATTTTTTTGACAGCCTTAGAACACATATATACAAGATTGAATCACTATAAAAGTTTTTGGCCAGCCTTAGAATCACTACAATTTTTTTTGGGAGCATTAGAACACATATATAAATGATTGAATCACTACAAAATTTTTATGACTACCTTAGAACACATATTTGCATGATTGACTCACTATGAAATTTGTTTGACAGCCATAGAACACATATATGCATGATTGAATCACTATAGGATTTTTTTGGCAGCCTTAGAACATATATATGCATGATTGAATCAAAAATGTTTTTTTTTACAGCCTTAGAACACATATATATGCATGATTTTATCACTATGAATTTTTTTTGACAGCCTTAGAACACATATATGCATAATTGAGTCACTATGAAATTTTTTCAGAACCATAGAACACATATATGGTTGATTGAATCACTATGAGATTTTTTTGATAGCTTTAGAACACATATATGCTTGATTGAATCACTATGAACTTTTTTTGCAGCCTTAGCACACACATATGCGTGATTGAGTCAATATGAATTTTTTTTGCCAGCTTTAGAATCACTACAATATTTTTTGAAAGAATTAGAATACATATATACATGATTGAATCACTACAAAATTTTTGTGACAACCTTAGAACACATATCTGCGTGATTGAATCACTATGAATTTTTTTTGACAGCCTTATATGTGTGATTAAATCACTATGAAAGTTTTTTGACACCCTTAGAACACATATACGCATGATTGAATTACTACGATTTTTTTTTACAGTCTTAGAACACATATATGCATGATTTAATGGCTATGAATTTTTTTTGACAGCCTTAGAACACATATATGCTTGATTATACCACTATGAAATTAATTTGGTAGCCTTAGAACATATATATGAATGTTTGAACCAGTATGAATTTTTTTTGCTGCCTTAGAACACATATGCATGATTCAAGCACTATGATTTTTTTTTACAGCCTTAGTACTCACATATTCATGGTTGAATCACTAAGAATTTTTTGTGATGTTCTTAGAACACATATACGAATGATTGAATCACTATGATTTTTTTTTGACAAATATTTAACACATATATGCATGATTAAATCACTATGAATTTTTTTTGACAACCTTAGAACACATATATGCATGATTAAATGAATGATAATTTTTTTGGACAGCTTTAGAGCATATATATATATGATTGAATCACTACAAAATTTTTTTGACCACCTTAGAACACATAGACTCATGATTGAGTCTCTATAAAAAAATTTGGACAACCTTAGAACACATATCTGCATGATTAAATCACTATGATTTTTTTTGATAGCCTTAGTGCACATATATGCATGATTGAATTACTATAAAGTTAGTTTGATGGCCTTAGAACAGATATTTGCATGATTGAATCACTGTGAAGTTTTTTTGACAGCCTTATAACACACATATACAATATTGAATCAATATGAATTTGTTTGGACAGCCTTAGAACACATATATGAATGATTTACTCACTATGAAATATTTTTGACAAGCTTAGAACACATATATGCATGAATGAATCACTGTGAAATTTTTTTGATAGCCTTAGAACACATATATGTGTGGTTGAATCAATATGATTTTTTTTAACTCCCTTAGAACACATATATGCATGATTGAATCACTATAAAAGTTTTTGGCCAGCCTTAGAATCACTAGAGATTCTTTTGAAAGCATTAGAACACATATATAAATGATTGAATCACAACAAAAATTTTGTGACAACCTTAGAACACATATCTGCATGATTGAATCACTACAAATTTTTTTTTACAGCCATAGAACACATATATGCATGACTGAATCACTATGGGATTTTTTTGGCAACCTTAGAACACATATATGCATGATTGAATCAATAATTTTTTTTTTGACAGCCTTAGAACACATATATGCATAATTTAATCACTATGAATTTTTTTTGACAGCGACAGAACACATATATGACTGATTGAATCTCCATGAATTTTTTTTCACAACCATAGAACACATATATGCATGATTGAATCACTATGAGACTTTTATGATAGCATTAGAACACGTATATGCATGATTCAATCACTAAGAATTTTTTTTGCAGCCATAGAACACAAATGTGCATGATTGAATCAATATGATTTTTGTTGGCCAGCCATAGAGTCACTATAAATTTTTCTGAAAGAATTAGAACACATATATGCATGATTGAATCACTACAAAATTTTTGTGACTACCTCAGAACACATATCTGCATGATTGAATCACTATGAATATTTTTTGATAGCCTTAGAACACATATATGTGTGATTAAATCACTATGATTTTTTTTTGACAGCCTTAGAACACATATATGCAAGATTGAATCAATTCAAAACTTTTTTTGATAGCCTTAGAACATATATATGCCTGATGGAATGACAATGAATTTTGTTTGACGGCCTTAGAACACATATATACATGATTGAATCACTATGATTTTTTTTTTACATCCATAGAACAAATATGTGCATGATTGAATCACTATGAGATTTTTTTGATAGCCTTAGAACACATATGTTTATGATTGAATCAATACAAATTTTATTGACAACCTTAGAACACATATATGTATGATTCAATCACTATGATTTTTTTTTGGCTGCCTTAAAATGTATATATGCATGATTGAATCACTATGAAATTTTTGTGATAAACTTAGAACACATATATGAATGATTCAATCACTATGAAATGTTTTTTGACAACCATAGAACATGTATATGCATGATTGAATCACTATGAGATTTTTTTGACAGCCTTAGAACACATATATACAAGATTGAATCACTATAAAAGTTTTTGGCCAGCCTTAGAATCACTACAATTTTTTTTTAGAGCATTAGAACACATATATAAATGATTGAATCACTACAAAATTTTTGTGACTACCTTAGAACACATATCTGAATGATTGAATCACTACATATTTTTTTGACAGCCATAGAACACATATATGCATGATTGAATCACTATGGGATTTTTTTGGTAGCTTTAGAACACATATATGCATGATTGAATCACCAAATTTTTTTTGACAGCCTTAGAACACATATATGCATGATTTAATCACTACAAATTTTTTTTGACAGCATTAGAACACACATATGCCTGATTGAATCTCTATGAATTTTTTTTCACAACCATAGAACACATGTATGCATGATTGAATCACTATGAGATTTTTTTGATAGCATTAGAACACGTACATGCATGATTGAATCAATATGAAATTTTTTGGCCAGCCATAGAATCGCTATAAATTTTTTTGAAAGAATTAGAACACATATATGCAAGATTGAATCACTAAAAAATTTTTGTGACAACCTTGGAACACATATCTGCATGATTGAATCACTATGAATATTTTTTGATAGCCTTAGAACACATATATGTGTGATTAAATCACTATGAATTTTTTGACACCCTTAGAACACATATACGCACGATTGAATCACTACGAATTTTATTTTACAGCCTGCGAACACATATATGCATGATTGAATCACTATGAATTTTTTTTACTGCCTTAGAACACATATATGCATGATTCAAGCACTATGAAATTTTTTTGATAGCCTTAGAACACATATGTGCGTGATGGAATCACTACACTATTTTTTGAGAGCATTAGAACACATAGACACATGATTACTATAAAAAATTTTGGACAACCTTAGCACTCATTTCTGCATGACTGAATCACTATGATTTTTTTTTGACTGCCTTAGAGCACCTATACGCATGATTGAATCACTATTAATTTTTTTTGACAGCCTTAGAACACATATATGGATGATTGACTCACTATGAAATATTTTTGACAACCTTGGAACACATATATGCAAGATTGAATCAATTCAAAACTTTTTTTGATAGCCTTAGAACATATATATGCCTCATTGAATGACTATGAATTTTGTTTGACGGCCTTAGAACACATATATACATGATTGAATCACTATGATTTTTTTTTACATCCATAGAACATATATGTGCATGATTGAATCACTATGAGATTTTTTTGATAGCCTTAGAACACATATGTTTATGATTGAATCATTTCAAATTTTTTTGACAGCCTTAGAACACAGATATGTATGATTGAATCATTATTAATTTTTTTTGACTATCTTAGAACGTATATATGCATGATTGAATCACTATGAAATTTTTGTGATAGCCTTAGAACACATTTATGAATGATTGAATCACTATGAAATGTTTTTTGACAATCATAGATCATATATATGCATGATTGAATCACTATGAGATTTTTTTGACATCCTTAGAACACATATATACAAGATTGAATCACTATAAAAGTTTTTGGCCAGCCTTAGAATCACTACAATTTTTTTTGGGAGCATTAGAACACATATATAAATGATTGAATCACTACAAAATTTTTATGACTACCTTAGAACACATATTTGCATGATTGAATCACTATGAAATTTGTTTGACAGCCATAGAACACATATATGCATGATTGAATCACTATAGGATTTTTTTGGCAGCCTTAGAACATATATATGCATGATTGAATAAAAAATGTTTTTTTTTACAGCCTTAGAACACATATATATGCATGATTTTATCACTATGAATTTTTTTTGACAGCCTTAGAACACATATATGCATAATTGAGTCACTATGAAATTTTTTCAGAACCATAGAACACATATATGGTTGATTGAATCACTATGAGATTTTTTTGATAGCTTTAGAACACATATATGCTTGATTGAATCACTATGAACTTTTTTTGCAGCCTTAGCACACACATATGCGTGATTGAGTCAATATGATTTTTTTTTGCCAGCTTTAGAATCACTACAATTTTTTTTGAAAGAATTAGAATACATATATACATGATTGAATCACTACAAAATTTTTGTGACAACCTTAGAACACATAGCTGCGTGATTAAATCACTATGAATTTTTTTTGACAGCCTTATATGTGTTATTAAATCACTATGAAAGTTTTTTGACACCCTTAGAACACATATACGCATGATTGAATTACTATGATTTTTTTTTACAGTCTTAGAACACATATATGCATGATTTAATCACTATGAATTTTTTTTTGACAGCCTTAGAACACATATATGCTTGATTATACCACTATGAAATTAATTTGGTAGCCTTAGAACATATATATGAATGTTTGAACCAGTATGAATTTTTTTTGCTGCCTTAGAACACATATATGCATGATTCAAGCACTATGATTTTTTTTACAGCCTTAGTACTCACATATTCATGGTTGAATCACTAAGAATTTTTTGTGATGGCCTTAGAACACATATACGAATGATTGAATCACTATGAGTTTTTTTTGACAAATATATAACACATATATGCATGATTAAATCACTATGAAATTTTTTTGACAACCTTAGAACACATATATGCATGATTAAATCAATGATAATTTTTTTGGACAGCTTTAGAGCATATATATATGATTGAATCACTACAAATTTTTTTTGACCACCTTAGAACACATAGACTCATGATTGAGTCTCTATAAAAAAATTTGGACAACCTTAGAACACATATCTGCATGATTAAATCACTATGATTTTTTTTGATAGCCTTAGTGCACATATATGCATGATTGAATCACTATGAAATTAGTTTGATGGCCTTAGAACAAATATTTGCATGATTGAATCACTATGAAGTTTTTTTGACAGCCTTATAACACACATATACAATATTGAATCAATATGAATTTGTTTGGACAACCTTAGAACACAGATATGAATGATTTACTCACTATGAAATATTTTTGACAAGCTTAGAACACATATATGCATGAATGAATCACTGTGAAATTTTTTTGATAGCCTTAGAACACATATATGTGTGGTTGAATCAATATGATTTTTTTTAACTCCCTTAGAACACATATATGCATGATTGAATCACTATAAAAGTTTTTGGCCAGCCTTAGAATCACTAGAGATTCTTTTGAAAGCATTAGAACACATATAAATGATTGAATCACAACAAAAATTTTGTGACAACCTTAGAACACATATCTGCATGATTGAATCACTACAATTTTTTTTTGACAGCCATAGAACACATATATGCATGACTGAATCACTATGGGATTTTTTTGGCAACCTTAGAACACATATATGCATGATTGAATCAATAATTTTTTTTTTGACAGCCTTAGAACTCATATATGCATGATTTAATCACTATGATTTTTTTTTGACAGCGACAGAACACATATATGACTGATTGAATCTCCATGAATTTTTTTTCACAACCATAGAACACATATATGCATGATTGAATCACTATGAGACTTTTATGATAGCATTAGAACACGTATATGCATGATTCAATCACTAAGAATTTTTTTTGCAGCCATAGAACACAAATGTGCATGATTGAATCAATATGATTTTTGTTGGCCAGCCATAGAGTCACTATAAATTTTTCTGAAAGAATTAGAACACATATATGCATGATTGAATCACTACAAAATTTTTGTGACTACCTCAGAACACATATCTGCATGATTGAATCACTATGAATATTTTTTGATAGCCTTAGAACACATATATGTGTGATTAAATCACTATGATTTTTTTTTGACAGCCTTAGAACACATATATGCAAGATTGAATCAATTCAAAACTTTTTTTGATAGCCTTAGAACATATATATGCCTGATTGAATGACAATGAATTTTGTTTGACGGCCTTAGAACACATATATACATGATTGAATCACTATGATTTTTTTTTTACATCCATAGAACAAATATGTGCATGATTGAATCACTATGAGATTTTTTTGATAGCCTTAGAACACATGTTTATGATTGAATCAATACAAATTTTATTGAAAACCTTAGAACACATATATGTATGATTCAATCACTATGATTTTTTTTTGGCTGCCTTAAAATGTATATATGCATGATTGAATCACTATGAAATTTTTGTGATAAACTTAGAACACATATATGAATGATTCAATCACTATGAAATGTTTTTTGACAACCATAGAACATGTATATGCATGATTGAATCAGTATGAGATTTTTTTGACAGCCTTAGAACACATATATACAAGATTGAATCACTATAAAAGTTTTTGGCCAGCCTTAGAATCACTACAAATTTTTTTGAGAGCATTAGAACACATATATAAATGATTGAATCACTACAAAATTTTTGTGACTACCTTAGAACACATATCTGCATGATTGAATCACTACATATTTTTTTGACAGCTATAGAACACATATATGCATGATTGAATCACTATGGGATTTTTTTGGTAGCTTTAGAACACATATATGCATGATTGAATCACCAAATTTTTTTTGACAGCCTTAGAACACATATATGCATGATTTAATCACTACAAATTTTTTTTGACAGCATTAGAACACACATATGCCTGATTGAATCTCTATGAATTTTTTTTCACAACCATAGAACACATGTATGCATGATTGAATCACTATGAGATTTTTTTGATAGCATTAGAACACCTACATGCATGATTGAATCAATATGAAATTTTTTGGCCAGCCATAGACTCGCTATAAATTTTTTTGAAAGAATTAGAACACATATATTCAAGATTGAATCATTTAAAAATTTTTGTGACAACCTTGGAACACATATCTGCATGATTGAATCACTATGAATATTTTTTGATAGCCTTAGAACACATATATGTGTGATTAAATCACTATGAATTTTTTGACACCCTTAGAACACATATACGCACGATTGAATCACTACGAATTTTATTTTACAGCCTGCGAACACATATATGCATGATTGAATCACTATGAATTTTTTTTACTGCCTTAGAACACATATATGCATGATTCAAGCACTATGAAATTTTTTTGATAGCCTTAGAACACATATGTGCGTGATGGAATCACTACACTATTTTTTGAGAGCATTAGAACACATAGACACATGATTACTATAAAAAATTTTGGACAACCTTAGCACTCATTTCTGCATGACTGAATCACTATGAATTTTTTTTGACTGCATACGCATAATTGAATCACTATGAATTTTTTTGACAGCCTTAGAACACATATATGGATGATTGACTCACTATGAAATATTTTTGACAACCTTGGAACACATATATGCAAGATTGAATCAATTCAAAACTTTTTTTGATAGCCTTAGAACATATATATGCCTGATTGAATGACTATGTATTTTGTTTGACGGCCTTAGAACACATATATACATGATTGAATCACTATGATTTTTTTTTACATCCATAGAACAGATATGTGCATGATTGAATCACTATGAGATTTTTTTGATAGCCTTAGAACACATATGTTTATGATTGAATCATTTCAAATTTTTTTGACTGCCTTAGAACACAGATATGTATGATTGAATCATTATTAATTTTTTTTGACTATCTTAGAACGTATATATGCATGATTGAATCACTATGAAATTTTTGTGATAGCCTTAGAACACATTTATGAATGATTGAATCACTATGAAATGTTTTTTGACAATCATAGATCATATATATGCATGATTGAATCACTATGAGATTTTTTTGACAGCCTTAGAACACATATATACAAGATTGAATCACTATAAAAGTTTTTGGCCTGCCTTAGAATCACTACAATTTTTTTTGGGAGCATTAGAACACATATATAAATGATTGAATCACTACAAAATTTTTATGACTACCTTAGAACACATATTTGCATGATTGAATCACTATGAAATTTGTTTGACAGCCATAGAACACATATATGCATGTTTGAATCACTATAGGATTTTTTTGGCAGCCTTAGAACATATATATGCATGATTGAATCAGAAATGTTTTTTTTTACAGCCTTAGAACACATATATATGCATGATTTAATCACTATGAATTTTTTTGACAGCCTTAGAACACATATTTGCATAATTGAGTCACTATGAAATTTTTTCAGAACCATAGAACACATATATGGTTGATTGAATCACTATGAGATTTTTTTGATAGCCTTAGAACACATATATGCTTGATTGAATCACTATGAACTTTTTTTGCAGCCTTAGAACACACATATGCATGATTGAGTCAATATGAAATTTTTTTGCCAGCCTTAGAATCACTACAATTTTTTTTAAAAGAATTAGAACACATATACACATGATTGAATCACTACAAAATTTTTGTGACAACCTTAGAACACATATCTGCATGATTGAATCACTATGAAATTTTTTTGACAGCCTTATATGTGTGATTAAATCACTACGAAAGTTTTTTGACACCCTTAGAACACATATACGCATGATTGAATTACTACGATTTTTTTTTACAGCCTTAGAATACATATATGCGTGATTTAATCACTATGAAATTTTTTTGACAGCCTTAGAACACATATATGCTTGATTATACCACTATAAAATTAACTTGGTAGCCTTAGAACATATATACGAATGTTTGAACCAGTATGAAATTTTTTTGCTGGCTTAGAACACATATATGCATGATTCAAGCACTATGATTTTTTTTACAGGCTTAGAACTCATAAATGCGTGATTAAATCACTACACTATTTTTTTGAGTGCATTAGAGCAGATAGACGCATGATTGAATCACTATAAAAAATTGTGGACAGCATTAGAACACATATCTGCATGATTGAATCACTGTGAAATTTTTTTGACAGGCTTAGAGCAATATGTGCATGACTGAGTCACTATGAAATTTTTTTGATGGCCTTGGAACACATATTTGCATGATTGAATCACTGTGACTTTTTTTTACAGCCTTATAACACACATATGGATGATTGAATCACTATGAAATATTTTTGACAACCATAGAACACATATATGCAAGATTAAATCAACTCAAAAGTTTTTTTGACAGCCTTAGATCACATATTTGCATGATTGAATTACTACAATTTTTTTTTGACAGCCATTGAACACATATATGCATGATTGAATCACTATGAATTTTTTTTGATGGCCTTAGAACACATATATGCATGATTGAATCACTATGAGATTTTTTTGAAAGCCCTAGAACATATATATGCATGATTGAATCAATAAAAATTCTTTTTGACAGCGTTAGAACACATATATGTATGATTGAATCACTATGAATTTTTTTTGACAGCCTTAGAACACAGATATTCATGATTGAATCACTATAATTTTTTTTATACCATTCGAACACATATATGAATGATTGAATCAATATGAAATATTTTTTATGACCATAGAACACATATATGCATGATTGAATCACTATGAGATTTTTTTGACAACCTTAGAACACATATATGCATGACTGAATCTCTATAAATGTTTTTTGATATATACGCATGATTGTATCGCAATAAATTTTTTTTGACAAGCCCATATCACTTATATGGATGATTGAATCACTATAAAATAGTTTTGATAGTCATAGAACAGATGTATGCAGGATTGAGTCACTATAAAATTTTTTTGATAGCCATAGACCACATATATGCATGATTGAATCACCATGGAATTTTTTTGACAGATTTAGAACATATTTATGCATGATTATTGTCTGACACATATATAATTGTCTGAATCACTATGAATTTTTTTTGACATCCATAGAACACATATATGCATGATTGAGTCACTATGAGATTTTTTTTGACAGCCTTTGAACACATTAATGCATGATTGAATCAATACAATTTTTTTTACAGCCTTAGAACACATATATGCATGATTGAGTCACTATAATTTTTTTTTGAGATCATTAGAACACATATATGCAAGATTGAATCACACTATTTTTTTTTTGACAACCTTAGAACACATATCTGCATGATTGAATCACTATGAATTTTTTTGACAGACTTAGAACATATATATCCATGATTGGATCACTATGAATTTTTTTTGAAACCTTAGAACACATATGCATGATAGAATCAATATAAATTTTTTTGGCTAGCCTTAGAACACATATATGCTTGATTGAATCACTATAAATTTCTTTTGAGTGCATTAGAACACATATATGTATGATTAAATCACTATACATTTTATTTGACAACCTTGGAACACATATTTGTATGAATGAATACTATGAATTTTGTTTGACAGCCTTAGAACACATATATGCATGATTGAATCACTATGATTTTTTTTTGACAGTCCTAGAACACATATATGCGTGATTGAATCGCTATAAACTTTTTTTAAAGCCTTACAACACATATACATATGATTCAATAAAAACAAATTTTTTTGACAGCCTTAGAAACATATTTGCATGATTGAATCACTACAAATATTTTTTGACAGCCTTAGGACACATATATGCATGCTTGAAGCACTATGAATTTTTTTTGACAGCTTTAGAACACATATACGCATGACTTAATCACCATGAATTTTTTTGACAGCCTTAGAACATATATATGCATGATTGGATCACTATAAAACTTTTTTGCAGTCTTAGAATACATATATGCATGATTGAATCACTATGAAATTTTTTGGCCAGCATTAGATGACATATATGCATGATTGGACCACTACAAAATTTTTGTGATCGATTAGAACACATATATGCATCGTTGATTCACTATAAAAGTTTTTTGAAAGCCTTAGAACACATATATGCATGATTGAATCACTATGAATTTTTTTTGACAGCCTTAGAACATATGTATGCAAGATTGAATCACTAGGAAAATTTTTTGACTGCCTTAGAACACATATATGGATGATTGAATCACTATAATTTTTTTTTGACAACCATAGAACACATATATGCATGATTGAATCACTACATATATTTTTTGACAGCCTTAGGACACATATATGCATGATTGAATCAATACAAATTATTTTTGACAGCCTTAGAAAATATATATGTATGATTGAATCATTATGAATTTTTTTTTACAGCCTTAGAACACATATATGCATGATTGAATCATTATGAAATTTTTATGACAGCCTTAGAACACATATATGATTGATTGAATCACTATGAAATGTTTTTTGACAACCATAGAACACATATATGCATGATTGAATCACTATGAGATTTTTTTAATAGCCTTAGAACAGGTATATGCATGATTGAATCTCTATAATTTTTTTTTGACATCATCAAAAAAGACATGCATGATTGTATCAGTATAATGTTTTTTTGACAACCTTAGAACATGGATATGCGTGATTGAATCACGATGAGATAGTTTTGATAGCCATAGAACACATATATGCAATTTTGAGTCACTATAAAATTTTTTTATAGCCTTCGAACACATATATGCAAGATTGAATCACTACGGATTTTTTTGACAGCCTTAGAACACATATATGCATGACTAAATCACTATAAACTTTTTTTGACAGGCTTAGAACACACATATGAATGACTGAATCTCTATGATTTTTTTTTGACAATCATAGAACCCGTATATCCATGATTGAGTCACTATGAGATTTTCTTAACAGCCTTAGAACACATATATGCATGATTGAATCAATACAATTTTTTTTTACAGCCTCAGAGCATATATATGCATGATTGCGTCACTACAAATTTTTTTTGAGTGCATTAGAACACATATACGCTAGATTGAATCACTATAATTTTTTTTTGACAAACTTAGAACACACATCTTCATGATTGAATTACTATGATTCTTTTTTTACAACCGTAGAACATATATATGCATGATTGGATCACTATGATTTTTTTTTAGCATTAAAACACACATATGCATGACTGAATCACTATGAAATTTTTTGGCCAGCCATAGAACACATATATGCATGATTGAATCACTACAATTTTTTTAGAGCATTAGAACTTATATATGTATCATTAAATCAATATAATTTTTTTGACAACCTTAGAACACATATCTGCATGCATGAATCACTATGAAATTTTTTCGACAGCCTTAGAACACATTTATGCATGATTGAATCACTATAATTTTTTTTGAATGACTTAGAACACATATATGCATGATTGAATCGCTATAATTTTTTTTTGCATCCTCAGAACACATATATGAATGATTGAATTACTATGATTTTTTTTGACAGCCATAGAACACATATATGCTTGATTGAAACACTATGAGATTTTTTTGACAGCCTTAGAACACATAAATATATGATTGAATCACTATGATTTTTTTTGATAGCCTTAGAACATATATATGCATGATTGGATGACTATGAATTTTTTTTGCAGCCTTGGAACACATATATGAATGATTGAATCACTATAAATTTCTATGGCCATCCTTAGGACACATATATCCATGATTGAATCACTAAATTTTTTTTTTAGAGCATTTGAACACATATATGCGTCATTGGATGACTATAAACTATTTTTGATAACCTTAGAACATATATCTACAAGATTGAATCACTATAATTTTTTTTTACTACCTCAGAACACATATATGCATGATTGAATCAATATGAAATTTTTTGACAGCCTTGGAATACATATGTGCATGACTGAGTCACTATGAAATCTTATTGACTCCCTTAGAACACATATATGCATGATTGAATCACTATAAAATATTTTTCACAGCCTTAAAACACAGATATGCATGATTGAATCACTATGAAATTTTTTTGACAGCCTTATAACACATACATGCATGATTGAATCACTGAATTTTTTTTGACAGCCTTAGAACATATATATGCATGATTGAATCACTATGGATTTTTTTTGACAGCGTTAGAACACATATATGCACGATTGAATCACTATGAATTTTTTTGACAACCTTAGAACACATATATGACTAATTGAAGCACTATGATTTTTTTTTCACAGCCATAGAATAGATATATGCATGAATGAAACACTATGAGATTTTTTTGACAGCTTTAGAACACATATAAATATATGATTGAATCACTATGAATTTTTTTTACCAGCCTTAGAACATATATATGCATGATTGGATCACTATGAAATGTTTTTGCAGCCTTGGAACACATATATGCATGAGTTAATCACTATAAAATTTTTTGGCCATCCTTAGGACACATATATCCATGATTGAATAACTACAATTTTTTTAGAGCATTAGAACACATATATGCATCATTGAATGACAATAAATTTTTTTTGACAAACTTAGAACATATATCTACAAGATTGAATCATTATAAATTTTTTTTGACTGCCTCAGAACACAGATATGCATGATTGAATAAATATGATTTTTTTGACAGCCTTAGAATACATATATGCATTATTGACTCACTATGAAATCTTATTGACTCCCTTAGAACACATATATGCATGATTGAATCACTATGAAATATTTTTCACATCCTTAAAACACATATATGCATGATTGAATCACTATGGAAATTTTTTGAAAGCCTTAGAACACATATATGCATGATTGAATCACAATGAATTTTTTTTGATAGCCTTAGAACATATATGCATGATTGAATCAGTAAGGATTTTTTTTGAAATCCTTAGAACACATATAAGCAAGATTCAATCACTGTAAATTTTTTTTGCAGCATAAGAACACATGTATACATGATTGAATCACTATGAATTTTTTTTGACAACCTTAGAACACATATATACTTGATTGAATCACTACAAATTTTTTTTGAGAGCATTAGAACACATATATGCAAGATTGAATCACTATAAAATTTTTTTGACTATCTTAGAACACATATTTTCATGATTAAATCACTATGAATTTATTTTTTGACAGCCTTAGAACATATATATGCATGACTGGATCACTATGAAAATTTTTTGCAGCCTTAAAACACATATATGCATGATTGAATCACTATAAAGTTTTTTGGCCAGCCTAAGAACACATATTTATGATTGAATCACTATAAATTTTTTTGAGAGCATTAGAACACATATATAAATGATTAAATCACTATAAAATTTCTTTGACAACCTTAGTACACATATTTGCCTGAATGAATCACTATAATTTTTTTTGATAGCCTTATAACATATATATGATTGATTGAATCACTATAATTTTTTTTGATAGCCTTAGAACACATATATGCATGATTGAATGGATATGAATTTTTTTTGACAGCCTTAGAGCACATATATGAATGATTGAATCACAAGGAATTTTTTTTCACAATTGTAGAACACATATATGCATGATTGAATCATAGTGAGATTTTTTTTATAGCCTTTGGACACGTATATGTATGATTGAATAAATAAATTTTTTTTACAGCCTTAGAACACATATATGCATGCTTGATTTACTTCAAATTTTTTTAACAACCTTAGAACAAATATATACATGATTGAATCGCTATAAAATTTTTTTAACAACCTCTGAACACGTATAAGCATGATTTAATCACTATCAAATTTTTTTGACAGCCTTATAACATATATATGCATGATTGAGTCACTATGAAAATTTTTTGACAGCCTTCGAACACATATATGCAAGATTGAACCACTATGAATTTTTTTTGCAGCCTTGGAACATATATATGCATGATTGAATCACTATAAAATCTTTTTGATAGCCCTAGAACACGTATATGCATGATTCAATCACAATAAAATATTTTTTAAAAACTTGGAACACATATATGCATGATTGAATTACTTTGAATTTTTTTTTACAGCCTTAGAATATATATATGCTTGATTGAATCACTATGAAGTTTTTTTGACAGTTTTAGAACACATATATGCATGATTGAATCTCTATAAAAAAATTTTGACAGCATCAGAACAGACATATGCTTGATTGTATCACTATAATTTTTTTTGACAACCTTAGAACACATATATGCATGATTGAATGACTATAATTTTTTTTGATAGTTTTTGAACACATATATGCATGATTGAATCACTATGAAATTTTTATGACAGCCTTAGAACACATATATACATGATTTAATCACTATGAAATTTTTTTGACAGCCTTAGAACATATATATGCATGATTGAATTAATATGATTTTTTTTGGCAGCCATAGAACACATATGTGCATGATTGAATGACTATGAAATCTTTTTCACAGCCTTAGAACACATATATTCATGATTCAATCACTGTAATAATTATTTTACAGCCTTAGAACATATATATGAATGATTGAATCACTATGAATTTTTTTGACCACCTTTGAATATATAGATGCATGATTGAATCTATATAATTTTTTTTTGACAGCATCTAAAGAGATATATGGATGATTATATCACTATAATTTTTTTTGACAACGTTATATATCTGTATGATTGAATCACTATGAAATTATTTTGATAGCCATAGAACATATATATTAAAAATTGAATCACTATAAAAATTTTTTGATAGCGTTATAACAATATATGCATGATTGAATCACTATGAAATTTTTTTGACAGCCTTAGAACACATATATACATGATTGAATCACTATGAATTTTTTTGACAACCTTAGAACACATATATGAATGACTGAATCACTATGACATTTTTTTGACAACCGTAGAACATATATATGCATCATTGAACCACTTAAAATATGATTGATTGAATCAATAGATTTTTTTTTGACAGCCTTAGAGCACATATATGCATGGTTACTATAAATTTTTTTTGACCACCTTAGAACACATATATGCATGATTGAATCACTATGAAATTTTTTTGACAGCCTTAGAACACGTATAAGCATGATTGAATCACTATGATATTTTTTTTGACAACCTTAGAACACATATATGCCTCATTGAATCACTATGAAATTATGTTGAAGCCTAATAACACATATATGCAAGATGGAATCACTATGAATTTTTTTTTACAGCCTTACAACACATATATGGATGATTGAATCACTATAAATTTTTTTGACAACCTTAAAACACAAATCTGCATGATTGAACCACTATGAAATTTTTTTGACAGCCTTAGAATACATATATGCATGATTGAATCACTATGATTTTTTTTTGCCGCCTTAGAACACATATATGCATGATGTTTCACTATGACCTTTTTTTGACAGCCTTAGAGCATATATATGCGTGATTGAATCACTATTTTTTTAACAGCATTTGAACACATATAAGTGTGATTGAATAACTATAATTTTTTTTTGACAAACTTAGAATACATATCTGCATGATTGAATCACTATGAGTTTTTTTGGACAACCTTAGAACATATATACGCATGTTTGAATCACTATGATTTTTTTTTTGCAGCCTTAGAACTAATATATGCATGATTAAATCACTATGAATTTTTTTTGACTGCCTTAGACCACATACAAGCATGATTGTATCGCTATGAAATTTTATGGACAGCCTTAGAAAATATCTATGCATGATTGAATCACTTTAATTTTTTTTTTACAACCTTAAAACACATATCTTCATGATAGAATCACTATAAATTTTTTTTGGCAACCTTAGAGTACATTTCTGCACGATTGAATCAATATGAATTTTTTTTGCAGACTTAGAACACATATACGCAGGATTGAATCACTATGATATTTTTTTGAAACCTTAGAACACATATTTGCATGATTGAATCTCTATAAAAAAAAAATCACAACATCAGAAGAAATATGTGCATGATTGTACGACTATAATTTTTTTTGACAACTATAGAACACATGTCTGCATTATTGAATCACTATGAAATTGTTTTGACAGTCGTAGCACACATATATACAGGATTGAATCGCTATGAAATTTTTGTGACAGCCTTATAACACATATATGTATGATTGAATCACTATGGATTTTTTTTGACAGCCTTAGAACACATATATGCCAAATTTAATCACTATGATTTTTTTTTACAACATTAGAACACATATATGAATGATTGAAACATTATGATTTTTTTTTGACAACCATAGAACACATATATGCATGATTGAATCATTTTAAGATTTTTTTGACAGCCCTAGATCACATATATGCATGATTGAATCAATATAATTTTTTTTTATAGAATTAGAACACCTATTTGCATGATTAAATAACTACAAATTTTTTTGACTGCCTAAGAACACATATATGCATGATTGAATCACTATAAATTTTTTTTTACAACCTTAGAACACATACAAGCTTGATTGAATCACAATGAATTCTTTTTTACAGCCTTAGAACACGTATATATAACATATATATGAATGATTGAATCACTATGAATTTTTTTTGACAGCCTTAGAACATATATATGCATGATTAAATAACTATAAATTTTTTTTGATAGCATTGGAACACATATATGCATGATTAAATAACTTTAATTTTTTTTTACAACATTAGAACACAATCTACCATAATGAAACACTATAATTTTTTTTGACAGCTTTAGAACACATATATGCGTGATGGAATCATTATGATTTTTTTTATAGCGTTAGAACACATATATGCACAATTGAGTCACTATGAATTTTTTTGTTAGCATTAGAACACATACATGCATGATTGAATCACTATGAAAATTTTTTGTATCCTTAGAACACTTATATGAATGATTGAATCACTATGAATTTTTTTGCAATCATAGAACACATATATGCATGATTGAAGCACTATGAGGTTTTTTTGACAACCATAGGACACATATATGTATGATTGAATAAATAAAAATTTTTTTTGACAACCTTAGAACACATATATGCATGATTGAATCACAACAAAATTTTTTTGACAGCCTTAAAACACATATATGCATGAGTGAATCGCTATGATTTTTTTTTAAAGCTGTAGAACACATATAAGCATGATTTAATCACTATGAATTTTTTTTTTGACAGCCTAATAACACATATATGAATGATTGAAACACAATATTTTTTTTTGAAAGCCTTAGAACATATATACGCATAATTGGATCACTATAATTTTTTTTTTGCATCCTTGGAAGACATATGGATGATGGAACCACTATGAAATTTTTTGGCCACCCTAAGAACACATATTTGTGTGATTGAATCACTACAAATTTTTTTTGAGAGCATTTGAACACATATATGCATCATTAAATCATTATAAAAAAATTTTGAGAACCTTATGACACATTTTTGCATGATTGAATCACTATGATTTTTTTTATGGCCTTCGAACACATATATGTATGATTGGATCAACATGAATTTTTTTTGACAGCCTTAGAACACATATATGCATGATTGAATCACTATGAAATCTTTTTGACCGCCTTAAAACACAAATATGCATGATTCGATCACTTTGGAATATTTTTCACAACCTTTTAACACATATATACATGATTCAAACCCTTTGAATTTTTTTTTTACAGCCATAGAACATATACATGCATGATTGAATCACTATGCAATTTTTTTGATAGCCTTAGAACACATATATGCATGATTGAATCACTATGAAATTTTTTTGGCAGTCCTTAGAACACATATACATATGATTGAATAAATACAAATTTTTTTTGACAGCCTTAGAACACATATTTGCTTGATTGAATCACAATTTTTTTTTTTGGACAGCCTTAGAACACATATATGCATGCTTGAAGCACTATGAAATTTTTTTGACAGCCTTAAACACATATAAGCAAGATTTAATCACTATAAATTTTTTTGACAGCCTTAGAACATATATATGCATGATTGTATCACTTTTAAACCTTTTTGCACCCTTAGAACACATATATGCATGATTGAATCACTATGAAATTTTTTGGCTAGCCTTGGAACACATATATGTATGATTTAATCACTACAAATTTTTTTAGAGAGCATTAGAACACATATATGCATCATTGAATCACTATAAAAGTTTGTTGACAGCCTTAGAACACATATATGCATGATTATATCACTATGATTTTTTTTTGACGTACTTAGAGCACATATATACATGATTGAATCACTATGAATTTTTTTTGACAACCATAGAACACATATATGCATGATTGAATCATTATGAGATTTTTTTGATAGCCTTATAACACATATATGCATGATTGAATCACTATGAAATATTTTTCACAACCTTAGAACACATATATGCATGATTGATTCACTATGAATTTTTTTTGACAGCCTTAGAACACATATATAAATGACGAAATCACTATGAATTTTTTTTGACAACCATAGAACATATATAGGCATTATTGAATCACTATGAGATTTATTTGACAGCCTTAGAACACATATATGATTGATTGAATCAATAAATTTTTTTTTTGAAAGCCTTAGAGCACATATATGCATGATTGAATCAGTATGATTTTTTTTTGACAAACTTAGAACACATATATGCATGATTGAATCACTAAGAAATTGTTTTGTTGCCTAATAACACAAATATGCATGATTGAATCACTATGATTTTTTTTTGATAGGCTTAGAACAAATATATGCTTGATTGAATCACTACAATCTTTTTTAGAGCATTAGAGCACACATATGCGTGATTGAATCAAAATAATTTTTTTGACAACCATAAAACACATATTTGCATGATTGAATCACTATGAAAGTTTTTTGACAGCCTTAGAACATATATAAGCATGATTGAATCACTATAAATTTTTTTTTTAGCCTTCAAACACATATATGCAAGATGAATCACTATCAATTTTTTTTGTCAGCCTTAGAACACATACATGTGTGATTGAATCACTACAAATGTTTTTTGAGAGCATTTGAACACTTATATGTAGGATTGAATAACTATAAATTTTTTTTGACAACCTTAGAACACATATCTGCATGATTGAATCGCTATGATTTTTTTTTGACTACCTTAGAACACCTATACACATGTTTAAATCACTATGTATTTTTTTTGTAGAGTTAGAACACATATATGGATGATTGAATCACTTTGTAATTTTTTTGGCAGCATTAGAATGCATATATGCATGATTGAATCACTATAAATTTTTTTTGAGAACATTAGAACACATATATACATGATTGAATCACTCTAAATTTTTTTTGACAACCATGCAACACATATCCTCATGATTGAATCACTATAAATTTTTTTGACAAGCTTAGAACACATATCAACATGATTGAATCACTATGATTTTTTTTTTTACAACCTTAGAACACATATTTGCCTGATTGATTCGCTAAGAAATCTTTTTAACAACCTTAGAATACAAATATGCCTGATTGAATCACGATGATTTTTTTTTACTGCCTTAAAACACATATATGTAAGATTGAATCACTATGAAATTTTTGTAGAGCTTAGAATACATATATGCAAGATTGAGCCACTTTGAATTTTTGTTGACAACCTGAGAACTCATAATTGCATGATTGAATCACTATGAAATTTTTTTGACAGCTTTAGAACACATATATGCACGATTGAATCACTATGAATTTTTTTTTACAGCCTTAGAACACATATATGCATGATTGAATCACTATAATTTTTTTTTTACAAGCTTAGAACACATATATGCAAGATTTAATCACTATGATTTTTTTTTTGCATCCTTAGAACACATATATGCATGATTAAATCTATGTGATTTTTTTTGACAACCTTAGAACTCATGTATGCACGATTGAATCACTATAAAAAAGTTTTGACAGCCTTTGAATGCATATATGCATGTTTGAATCACTATGATTTTTTTTTTACTACCTTAGAACACATATATGCATGATTGAATCACTATGAATCTTTTTTGAAAGCCTTAGAACACATATATGCAAGATTGGATAACTATAAATTTTTTTTGACAGCCTTAAAACACATATACGCATGATTAAGTCACTATAAAATTTTTTACAGCCTCAGAGGACATATATGCTTGATTGAATCACTATGATTTTTTTTTGACAACCTTAGAATACATATATGCATGATTGAATCACTATGAATTTTTTTTGAAACCTTAAAACACATATATGCATGATTGAATCACTTTGAAATTTTTTTGATAGCCTTTGAACAAATATATGCATGATTGAATCACTATGAATCTTTATAAAAAAATTTGACATCATCAAAACACATATATGCAAGATTGAATCACTATAAATTTTTTTTGACATCCTTAGAACATATACATACATTATTGAGTCACTATAAAAAATTTTGACAGCCTTAGAACACATATATGCATGATTGAATCACAATAAATATTTTTTTACAGCCTTAGAACACATATACGAATGATTAAATCTTTGTGATTTTTTTTTGACAACCTTAGGACACATATATGCAAGATTGAATCACTATAAAATTTTTTTGACAGCCTTAGAACTTATATATGCATGATGCGATCACTATGAATTTTTTTTCAGCCCTAGAAGACATATATGCATGATTGAATCAATATGAATTTTTTTGGCCAGCCTTAGAACACATATATGCATGATTGAATCACTACAATTTTTTTTTGAGAGCATTAGAACACATATATGCATCATTGAATCACTATAAATTTTTTTTGACAACCTTAAAACATATATTTGCATGATTGAATCACTATGATTTTTTTTTGACTACCTTAGGACACATATATGCATGATTGAATCACAAGGATTTTTTTTTAACTGCCTTAGAACACATACATTCATGATTGAATCATTGTGAAATTTTTTTGATAGCCTTAGAACACATATATGCGTGATTGAATCAATATGATTTTTGTTTGACAGCCTTAGACCACATATTTGCGTGATTGAATCACTATAAATTCTTTTCGACAGCCTATGAACACATATATGGATAATTGAATCACTATGAAATATTTTTGACATCCTTAGAACATATATATATGCATGATTCAATCACTATGATTTTTTTTACTGCCTTAAAACACATATATGCATGATTGAATCACTACGAAGTTTTTTTGACAGCCTTAGAACACATATATGCATGATTGAATCACTATGAAATCTTATTGACTGCCTTACAACACATATATGCATGATTAAATCTTTGTGAATTTTTTTTGACAGCCTTAGGACACAGATGTGCATGTTTGAATCACTATGATTTTTTTTTGAATACCTTAGGACACATATATGCATGGTTGAATCACTAGGAATTTTTTTTGACAGCCTTATAACACATATATGCATGATTGAATTACAATGAAATTGTTTTTATAGACCTAGAACACATATATGCATGATTGAAACACTTTGATTTTTTTTTTTGAAAACCGAAGAACACATATCTGCATGATTGAATCATTATGAAATTTATTTGACAGCCTTAGAAGACGTATATGCAAGATTAAATCTTTTTGAAATTTTTTTGACTGCCTTAGAATGCATATATGCAAGATTGAATCACTATGAATTTTTTTTGACATACTTAGAAGACATATAAGCATGATTTAATCACTATAATTTTTTTTTGACAGTCTTATAACACATATATGCATGATTGAATCACTATGAATTTTTTTTGAGAACTTTAAAATATTATATGCATGATTGGATCGCTATGATTTTTTTTCTGCCTTAGAACACATATATGCATGATTGAACCACTACAAAAATTTGTGGCCAGCCTTAGAACACATATATGAATTATAGAATCACTAAATTTTTTTTTGAGAGCATTAGAACACATATATGCTTCATTGAATCACTATAAATTTTTTTGACAACCTTAGAACATATATTTGCCTGATTGAATCACTATAAATTTTTTTTGACAGCCTTAGAACACATATATGCCTGATTGAATCACTATAAATTTTTTTTGACAGCCTTAGAACACATATATTCATGATTGAATCACTATGAATTTTTTTTGACAGCCTTAGAACACACATATATGCGTGACTGAATCAATATAAATTTTTTTTGACAGCCTTAGAACACATATATGCATGATTGAATCACTATGAAATATTTTTGGCATCCTTTGAGCACATATATGCATGATTCAATTACTGTAAAAATTTTTTGACAGCCTTAGAACATGTATAAGCATGATTGAATCACTGATTTTTTTTTGACAACCATAGAACATATATATGCTTGATTGAGTCACTAAGAAATTATTTTTTAGCCTAATAACACATATCAGCATGCTTGAATCATTATGAAATTTATTTGACAGCCTTAGAAGACGTATATGCAAGATTAAATCTCTTTGAAATTTTTTTGACTGCCTTAGAATGCATATATGCATGATTGAATCACTATGATTTTTTTTTGACATACTTAGAAGACATATAAGCATGATTTAATCACTATAAATTTTTTTTGACAGTATTATAACACATATATGCATGATTGAATCACTATGAATTTTTTTTGACAGACTTAGAACACATATATGCTTGATTGTATCACTACAAAATTTTTTTAGAGCATTAGAACACACATATGCGTGATTGAACCACTATAATTTTTTTTGACAACCTTAAAACACATATTTGCATGATTGAATCACTATGAAAGTTTTTTGACAACCTTAGAACATATATAGGCTTGATTGAATCACTATAAAATATTTTTGTAGCCTTAGAACACATATATGCAAGATGAATCACTATCAAATTTTTTTGTCAGCCTTAGAACACATACAATCCTGATTGAATCACTTTAAATTTTTTTTGAGAGCATTTGAACACATAATGCAGGATTGAATAACTATAATTTTTTTTTTGACAATTTTAGAACACATATCTGCATTATTGAATCACTATGATTTTTTTTTGACTACCTTAGAACACATACACACATGTTTAAATCACTATAATTTTTTTTGTAGCATTAGAACACATACATGCTTGATTAAATCACTTTGAATTTTTTTCGACAACCTTGGAACACATATCCTCATGATTTAATCACAACAATTTTTTTTGACAACCTTAGAACACATATCAGCATGATTGAATCACTGTGAATTGTTTTTTGACAACCTTAGAACACATATTTGCCTGATTGATTCACAAAGAAATCTTTTTGAGAACCTTAGAATACAAATATGTCTGATTGAATGACTATGATTTTTTTTACTGCCTTAAAACACATATATGTAAGATTGAATCACTATGAAATTTTTTGGAGGGCTTAGAAGACATATATGCATGATTGTGTTACTTTGAATTTTTGTTGACAACCTTAGAACACATAAATGAATGTTTGAATCACTATGAATTTTTTTTGACAACCTTAGAACACATATATGCACGATTAAATGACTATAAAATTTTTTTTACAGCCCTAGAACACATATATGCATGATTGAATCACTATAATTTTTTTTTACAACCTTAGAACACATATATGCATGATTGAATCACTATGATATTTTTTTGCATCCTTAGAACACATATATGCATGATTAAATCTATGTGATTTTTTTTGACAGCCTTAGAACTCATGTATGCACGATTGAATCACTATAAAAAAGTGTTGACAGCCTTAGAATACATCTATGCATGTTTGAATCACTATGATTTTTTTTTACTACCTTAGAACACATATATGCATGATTGAATCACTATGAAATTTTTTGGACAGTCTTAGAACACATATATGCATGATTGAATAACTGTAATTTTTTTTTGGAAACCTTAGAACACATATATGCATGATTAAGTCACTATAAAATGTTTTTACAGCCTCAGAACACATATATGCTTGATTAAATCACTATGATTTTTTTTTTTGATAACCTTAGAATACATATATGCATGATTGAATCACTATGAAATTTTTTTGACACCTCAAAACACATATATGCATGATTGAGTCACTATGAATCTCTATAAAAAAATTTGACATCATTAGAACACATATATGCAAGATTGAATCAATATAATTTTTTTTTAAAACCTTAGAACACATATATGCATGATTGTATCACTATGAAAATGTTTTGACAGCCATAGAACACATATATGCATGATTAAATCACTATGATTTTTTTTAACAACCATAAAACACATATATCCCTGATTGAGTCACTATGAATTTTTTTTCACACCCTTAAAACACATATATGCATGATTGAGTCACTATGCTTTTTTTTTGACATCCTTAGAACATATACAAGCATGATTGAGTCACTATAAAAAAATTTGATAGCCTTAGAACATATATATGCATGATTGAATCACAATAAATATTTTTTTACAGCCTTAGAACACATATACGAATGATTAAATCTTTGCAATTTTTTTTGACAACCTTAGGACACATATATGCAAGATTGAATCACTAAAAAAAAAAATTGACAGCCTTAGAACACATATATGCATGTTTGAATTACTATGATTTTTTTTTACTACCTTAGGACACATATATACATGATTGAATCACTAGGAATTTTTTTGACAGCCTTAGAACACATATATGCATGATTGAATCACTATGATATTTTTTGGACAGCCATATAACACATACATGCATGATTGAGTCACTACGAAATTTATTTGACAACCTTAGAACATATATATGCTTGATTGGATCAGTATGATTTTTTTTCACCCTTAGAACACATATATGCATGATTGAATCACTCTGAATTTTTTTGGCCAGCCTTATAACACAAATATGCATGATTGAATCACTTCAATTTTTTTTTGACAACATTAAAACACATATATGCATCATTGAATCACTATAAGTTTTTTTTGACAACCTTAGAACATATATGTGCATGATTGAATCACTATGAATTTTTTTTGACAGCTTAGAACCCATATATGCCTAATTGAATCACTATAAATTTTTTTTGACAGCCTTAGAACACACATATTCATGATTGAATCACTATGATTTTTTTTTATAGCCTTAGAACACATATATGCGTGAATGAGTCAATATAAACTTTTTTTGACAGCCTTAGAACACATATATGCATGATAGAATCACTATAAAATATTTTGGGCATCCTTAGAACACATATTTGCATGATTCAATCACTCTGAATTTTTTTTTACTGCCTTAGAACACATATATGCATGATTGAATCACTTTGAAGTTTTCTTGATAGGCTTAGAACACATATATATACATGATTGAATCACAATGAAATCTTATTGACTGCCTTAGAACCCATATATGCATGATTGAATCACTATGAAATATTTTGCAAAACCTTAGAACACATATATGCATGATTCAATCACTATGAAAACTTTTTTACAGCCTTAGAACATATATATGCATGATTGAACCACAATGAATTTTTTTTTATAGCCTTAAAACAAATATATGTATGATTGAATCACTAATTTTTTTTTTGAGAGCAGTAGAACTCATATATGCATGATTGAATCACTATGAATTTTGTTTGACAGCCTTAGAACACATATAAGCATGATTGAGTCACTATAAATTTTTTTTGACAGCCTTAGAACACATATATGCATGGTTGAATCACTATGAAATCTTATTGACTGCCATAGAACACATATATACATGATTGAATCACTATGAATTTTTTTTCACAACCTTAGTACTCATATATGCATGATTCAATCACTATGAGTACTTGTTTACAGCCTTAGAATATATATATGCATGCTTGAATCACTATGATTTTTTTTTGACAGCCTTAGAACACATATATGCATGATTGAATCACTACAAATTTTTTTTGAGAGCAGTATAACACATATATGCATGATTGAATCACTATGAATTTTTTTTGACAGCCTTAGAACACATATAAGAATGATTCAATCACTATAAAAGTTTTTTGACAGCCTTAGTACACATATATGCATGATTGAATCACTATGAAATTATTTTGCAACCTAAGAACACATATATGCATCATTGAATCACTATGAATTTTTTTTGACAGCCATAAAACACATATATGCTTGATTGAATCACTACAATTTTTTTTTGAGGGCATTAAAACACATATATGCAAGATTAAATCACTATAAAATTTTTTTTACTACCTTAGAACACATATCTGCATGATTTAATCACTATGATTTTTTTTTGACAGTCTTAGAATATATATGTGCATGATTGGATCACTATGGAATTTTTTTTGCAGCCTTATAATGCATATAAGCATGATTGATTCACCATGATTTTTTTGGCGCGCCTTAGAACACATATATGCCTGATTGAATCACTATAAATTTTTTTGAGGGCATTAATACAAATATATGCATGATTAAATCACTATAAATTTTTTTTGACAACCTTAGAACACATATATGCCATTATGAATCACTATGATTTTTTTTTTATAGTCTTAGAACTGATATATGCATGACTGAATCACTATGAAATTTGTTTGATAGCCTTATAACACATATATGCATGATTGAATCAATATAATTTTTTTTGATAGCACTGGGACACATATATGCATGATTAAATGGATATGAATTTTTTTTGCAGCTTTATAACACGTATATGAAGGATTGAATCACTATGATTTTTTTTGACAACCATAGAACACATATATGCATGATTGAATCACTAGAGGATTTTTTTGACAGCCTTAGAAGAAATATATGCATGATTGAATCACTATGAATTTTTCATGCAGCCTGAGAACACATATATGCCTGATTGAATCTCTATGAATTTTTTTGGCCAGTCTTAGAATCACTACAATTTTTTTTGAGAGCATTCGAACACATATATAAATGATTGAATCATAATAAATTTTTTGTGACAAGCTTAGAACACATATTTGCAAGATTGAATTACTACAACTTTTTTTGGAGAGCATTATAACACATATATGCATTATTAAATCATTATAAATATTTCTTTGACAACCTTAGAACACAAATATGCTTGATTAAATCAATATAATTTTTTTTTCACAGCCTTATACCACATATTTGCATGATTGAATCACTATGAAATATTTTTGACAGCCTATGAACACATATATGCATGATTTAATCAGTATAAAATAATTTTCACAACCTTAGAACACATATATGCCTGATTCAATCACTATGAATTTTTTTTTACTACCTTAGAACACATATATGGATGATTGAATCACTATGAAATTTTTTTGACAGCCTTAGAACAAATATATGCATGATTGAATGACTATGAAATCTTATTGACTGCCTTAGAACACACATATCCATGATTGAATCACTATGAAATATTTTTCACAACCTTAGAACACAGATATGCATGATTCAATTACTATGAAAACTTTGTTACAATCCTAGAACATATATATGCCTGATTGAATCACTATAAAATTTTTTTGACAGCCTTAGAACACGTATATGCATGATTGAAACACTAAATTTTTTTTATGACAGTAGAACACATATATGCATGATTGAATCACTATGAAATTTTTTTGACAGCCTTAGAACACATATAAGCATGATTGAATCACTATGAAATTTTTTTGACAGCCTTATAACACACATATACATGATTAAATCACTATGATTTTTTTTACTCCCTTATAACACATATATGGATGATTATATCACTATGAATTTTTTTTGACAATGTTAGAGCACATATATGCAAGATTGAACCAGTTCAAACATTTTTTGGTAGCCTTAGAACACATATATGCATGATTAAATCACTATGGATTTTTTTTGACAGCCTCAGAACACATATATACATGATTGAATCACCATGAAATTTTTTTGACAACCAAAGAACACATGTATGCCTGATTGAATCACTATGAGATTTTTTTGACATCCTTAGAATATATATTTGTATGATTGAATCACTATGAAGTATTTTTGCAGCCATAGAACACATATATGCATGATTGAATCACTATGAATTTTTTTGGCCAGTCTTAGAATCACTACAAAATTTATTGAAAGCATTAGAACACATATAAATGATTGAATCACTATAAATTTTTTGTGACATCCTTAGAACATGTATAAGCATGATTGAATCACTATGAAGTTTTTTTGACAACCTTAGAACACATATATGCAGAACTGAATCACTAAGAAGTTATTTTGCTACCTAATAACACATATATGTATGATTGAATCACAATGAATTTTTTTTGTCAGCCTTTGAACACATATATGCTTGATTGAATCACTACAATTTTTTTTTAGAGCATTAGAACACACATATGCATGATTAAATCACTATAAATTTTTTTGACAACCTTAAAATACATATTTGCATGATTGAATCACTATGAAAGTTTTTTGGCAGCCTTAGAACATATATAGGCATGATCGAATCACTATAAAGTTTTTTTATAGCCGTAGAACACATATATTCAAGATGAATCACTATCAAATTTTTTTGTCAGCCTTAGAACACATACATGCGTGATTGAATCACTACAAAATATTTTTGAGTGCATTTGAGCAAATATATGCAGGATTGAATTTCTATAATTTTTTTTGACAACCTTACAACTCATATCTGCATGATTGAATCACTACGATTTTTTTTTGACAACCTTAGAACACATATACACAAGTTTAAATCACTATAATTTTTTTTGCAGAATTAGCACAGATATATGCATGATTGAATTAGTTTGAAATTTTTTTGGCAGCCTTAGAACTCATGTATGCACGATTGAATCTCTATAAAAAAGTTTTGACATCCTTAGAATACATATATGCATGTTTAAATCACTATGATTTTTTTTTACTACCTTAGGACACATATATGCATGATTGAATCACTATGAATTTTTTTTAACAGCCTTAGAACACATATATGCATGATTGAATCACTATGAAATTTTTTGGACAGCCTAGGAACACATATATGCATGATTGAATCACTATGATTTTTTTTGGTCAGCCTTAGAACACATATATGCATGATTGAATTACTACAAAGTTGTTTTGAGAGCATTAAAACACATATATGCAACCTTGAATCACTATAAATTTTTTTTGACAAGCTTACAACATATATCTGCTTGATTGAATGACTATGATTTTACAGCCTTAGAAAACATATATGCCTGATTGAATCACTATAAAAAATTTTTGACAGCCTTGGAACACATATATTCATGATTGAAGCTTTATGAATTTTTTTTGACAGCCTTAGAACACATATACGCGTGATTGAATCAATATGATTTTTTTTGACAGCCTTAGACCACATAATTGCAAGATTGAATCACTATAAAATCTTTTTGACAACCTATGAACACATATATGCATGACTGAATCACTATGAAATATTTTTGACATCCTTAGAACACATATATGCATGATTCAATCACTATGAATTTTTTTCTAAAGCCTTAGAACACATATATACATGATTGAATCAAAATGAAGTTTTTTTGACAGCCTTAGAACACATATATGCATGATTGAATCACTATAAAATCTTATTGACTGCCTTAGAACACATATATGCATGATTGAATCACTATGAAACATTTTGCAGAACCTTAAAACACATATATGCTTGATTCATATATATGCCTGATTGAACCACTATGAATTTTTTTTGATAGCCTTCGAACACATATATATGATTGAATCGCTAAAAATTTTTTTGAGAGCAGTAGAACTCATATATGCATGATTGAATCACTATGAATTTTTTTGACAGCCTTAGAACACATACAAGCATGATTGGATCAGTCTATAAATTTTTTGACAGCCTTAGAACACATATATGCATGATTGAATCACTATGAAATCTTATTTACTACCAAAAAACACATATATGCATGATTGAATTACTATGAAATTGTTTTCACAACCTTAGTACACATGTATGTATGATTCAATCACTATGAGAACTTTTTTACAACCTTAGAACTTATATATGCCTGATTGAATCACTATGATTTTTTTTTGACAGCCTTAGAACACATATATGCATGATAAAATCACTATTTTTTTTTTGAGAGCAGTAGAACACATATATGCTTGATTGAATCACTATGATTTTTTTGATAGCCTTGGAACACATATAAGCATGATTCAATCACTATAATTTTTTTTTGACAGTCTTAGAACACATATATGCAAGATTGAATCACTATCAAATTATTTTGCAAACTAAGAACACATATATGCATGATTGAATCAGATGAATTTTTTTTGACAACCTTAGAACACATATTTTTGAATGAATCACTACAAATTTTTTTTGAGGGCATTACAACACATATATGTAAGATTGAATCACTATAAACTTTTTTTGACTACCTTAGAACACATATAAGCATGATTGAATCACTATGATTTTTTTTTGACAGCCTTAGAATATATATATGCATGATTGGATCACTATGGATTTTTTTGCAGCCTTAGAATATATATATCCATGATTTGATCACTGTGGAATTTTTTTGCAGCCTTAGAACACATATATGCCTGATTGAATCACAACAAATTTTTTTTGAAGGCATTATTACAAGTATATGCTTGATTAAATCACTATAATTTTTTTTTGACAACCTTAGAACACATATATGCCTGAATGAATCACTATCAATTTTTTTTGACAGCCTTAGAAATCATATATGCAAGATTGAATCACTTTTAATTTTTTTTGACAACCTTAGAACATGTATAAGCATGATTGAATAACTATGATTTTTTTTTGACAACCTTAGAACACATATATGCATGATTGAATGAGTAAGAAATTATTTTGCAGCTTAATAACACTTATATGCATGATTTAATCACTTTGAACTTTTTTTGACAGCCTTAGAACACATATACGCTTGATTGAATCACCACAATTTTTTTTAGAGCTTTAGAACACACATATGCATGAGTGAATTACTATAAAGTTTTTTTGACAACCTTAAAACACATATTTTCTTGATTGAATCACTATGAAATTTTTTTGATAGCCTTAGAACATATATAGGCATGATTGAATCACTATAATTTTTTTTTTAGCCTTAAACACATATATGCAAGATGACTCACAATCAAATTTTTTTTCAGCCTTAGAACACATACATGCGTGATTGAATCACTATAAATTTTTTTGACAGCATTTGAACACATATATGCAGGATTGAATAACTATAATTTTTTTTGACAACCTTAGAACACATATCTGCATGATTGAATAACTATGATTTTTTTTTGACAACCTTAGACCATATATTCACATGTTTAAATCACTATAACTTTGTTTTGCAGCGTTAGAACATATATATGCGTGATTGAATCAATTTGAAATTTTTTGGCAGACTTAGAACACATATGTGCATGATAGAATCACTATATTTTTTTTTAGAGCATTAGAACGCATATATGCATGATTGAATCACTCTAAAGTTTTTTTGACAACCTTAGAACAGATATCCTCATGATTGAATCACTAAATTTTTTTTTTACAAACTTAGAACACATATCGGCATGATTGAATGACTATGATTTTTTTTTGACAGCCTTAGAACACATATTTGCCTGATTGATTCAATAAGAAATTTCTTTGACAGCCTTAGAACACATATACTCATGTTTTAATCAACATGATTTTTTTTGACAGCCTTATAACACATATATGCATGAATAAATCACTATGAAATATTTTTGACAGCCCTAGAACACATATATGCATGATTGAGTCACTAAGAATTTTTTTTCGATAGCATTAGAACACATATATGCTTGTTTCAATCAATTTAATATTTTTTTGACAGCCTTAGAACACATATATCCATGATTGAATAACTATAAATTTTTTTTGACAGCCTTAGAACACATATACGCATGATTAAGTCACCATAAACTTTTTTTACAGCCTTAGAATGCATATATGCTTGATTAAATCACTATGATTTTTTTTTGACAACCTTAGAATACATATATGCATGATTGAATCACTATGATTTTTGTTTTACATCTGAGAACACATATATGCATGTTTGATTCAGTGAGAAATTTATTTGATAGCCTTTGAACACATATATGCATGATTGAATCACTATGAATCACTAAAAAAAAAATTTGACATCATTAGAACACATATATGCATGATTGAATGACTATATAATTTTTTTTACAACCTTAGAACACATATATGCAAGATTGAATCACTATGAATTTTTTTTGACAGTCGTAGAACACATATATGCATGATTAAATCACTAGGAATTTTTTTTAACAGCCATAGAACACATATATGCATGATTGAGTCACTATGAATTTTTTTTGACACCCTTATAACACATATATACATGATTGAATCACTATGAAATTTTTTTGACATCCTTACAACAAATACATACATGATTGAGTCACTATGATTTTTTTTACAGCCTTAGAACACATATATGCATGATTAAATCTTTGTGAATTTTTTTTGACAGCCTTACAACACATTTGCAATATTGAATCACTATAAAAAAATTTTGACAGCCTTAGAACACATATATGCCTGTTTGAATCACTATGATTTTTTTTGACTACCTTAGGACACATAAATGCATGATTGAATCACTAGGAATTTTTTTAACAGCTTTAGAACACATATATGCATGATTGAATCACTATGAAATGTTTTGTACAACCGTATAACACATATATGCATGATTGAATCACTATGAAATTGTTTTTATTGCCCTAGAACACATATTCATGATTGAATCACTATGATTTTTTTTTGAAAACCTTAGAACACATCTTTGCATGATTGAATCACTATGGAATTTATTTGACAGCCATAGAAGACATATATGCAAGATTGAATCACTTTGAAATTTTTTTGACATCCCTAGAACACATATAAGCATGATTTAATCACTATGAATTTTTTATGACAGTCTTATGACACGTATATACATGTTTGAATCACTATGAATTTTTTTTGACAGCCTTAGAACATATATATGCATGATTGGATCATTACGAAATTTTTTTCAGCCTTAGAACACATATATGCATGATTGAATCACTTTGAAATTTTTTGGCCACCCTTAGAACACATATATGCATGATTAAATCACTACAATTTTTTTTTGGAGCATTAGAACACATGTATGCATCATTGAATCACAATAATATCTTTTTGACAACCTTAGAACATAAATCTGCATGATTGAATCACTCTAATTTTTTTTTGACAGCCTTAGAACACATATATGCCTGATTGAATCACTATAAATATTTTTTGACGGCCTTTGAAAACATATATTCATGATTGAATCAATATAAATTTTTTTGATAGCCTTAGACCACATATTTGCATGATTGAATCACTATAAAATCTTTTTGACAGCCTATGAGCATATATATGCATGAATGAATCACTATGAAATATTTTTGATATCCTTAGAACACATATATGCATGATTCAATCACTATGAATACTTTTTTACTGCCTAAGAACATAAATATGCATGATTGAATCACTATGAAGTTTTTTTGACAGCCTTAGAACACATATATGCATGATTGAATCACTATGAAATTTTATTGACTGCCTTAGAACACATATATGCATGATTGAATCACTATGAAATATTTTGCATAACCTTAGATCACATATATGCATGATTCAATCACAATGAAAACTTTTTTACAGCCTTAGAACATATGTATGCCTGATTGAACCACTATGAATTTTTTTTGACAGCCTTAGGACACATATATGTATGATTGAATCTCTATAATTTTTTTTGAGAGCAGTAGAGCTCACCTATGCTTGATTAAATCACAATGAATTTTTTTTGACAGCCTTAGAACACATAGAAGCATGATTGAATCACTATAAATTTTTTTTGACAGCCTTAGAACACATACATGCATGATTGAATCACTATGAAATCTTATTGACTGCCATAGAACACATATATGCATGATTGAATCACTATGAAATATTTTTCACAACCTTTGTACATATATATGCATGATTCAATCACTATGAGAACTTTTTTACAACCTTAGAACATATATATGCCTGATTGAATTACTATGAATTTTTTTTGATAGCCTTAGAACACATATATGCATGATTGAATCACTACAAATTTTTTTTTAGAGCAATAGAACACATATATGCATCAATGAATCACAATAATATTTTTTTGACAACCTTAGGACATATATCTGCATGATTGAATCAATATGAATTTTTTTTGACAGCCTTAGAACACATATATGCAAGATTGAATCACTAAAAATATTTTTTGACAGCCTTAGAACACATATATTTATGATTGAATCACTATAATTTTTTTTTACTACCTTAGAACACATATATGCATGATTAAATCAATATAATTTTTTTTGATAGCCTTAGACCACATATTTGCATGATTGAATCACTATAAAATCTTTTTGACAGCCTATGAACACATATATGCATGAATGAGTCACTATTAAATTTTTTTGACATACTTAGAACACATATATGCATGATTCAATCACTATGAATATTTTTTCACTACCTTAGAACATATATATGCATGATTGAATCACTATGAAGTTTTTTTGTCAGCCTTAGAACACATATATGCATGATTGAATCACTATGAAATTTTATTGACTGCCTTAGAACACATATATGCGTGATTGAATCACTATGAAATATTTTACATAACCTTAGATCACATATATGCATGATTCAATCACAATGAAAAGTTTTTTACAGCCTTAGAAGATATATATGCCTGATTGAACAACTATGAATTTTTTTTGACGGCCTTAGAAAAAATATATGTATGATTGAATCACTACAATTTTTTTTGAGAGTAGTAGAACTCATCTATGCATGATTGAATCACAATGATTTTTTTTGACAGCCTTAGAATACATATAAGCATGATTGAATCACTATAAAATTTTTTTGACAGCCTTAGAACACATATATGCATGATTGAATCAATATGAATTCTTATTGACTGCCATAGAACACATATATGCATGATTGAATCACTATGAAATATTTTTCACAACCTTTGTACACATATAAGCATGATTCAATCACTATGAGAACTTTTTTACAGCCTTATAACATATATATGCCTGATTGAATCACTATGAATTTTTTTTGATAGCCTTAGAACACATATATGTATGATTGAATCACTACAAATTTTTTTAAGAGCAGTATAACACATATATGCATGATTGAATCACTATAATTGTTTTTGACAACCTTAGAACACATATGAGCATGATTCAATCACTATAATTTTTTTTGAGAGCCTTAGAATACATATATGCATGATTAAATCACTATGAAATTATTTTATAACCTAAGAACACATATATGCATGATTGAATCACTATAAAAAAATTTTGACTGCCTTAGAACACATATATGCATGATTGAATCACTATAAATTTTTTTTGAGGGATTAGAACACATATATGCAAGATTGAATCACTATAATTTTTTTTTACTACCTTAGAACACTTATATGCATTATTAAATCAATATAATTTTTTTTGATAGCCTTAGACCACATATTTGCATGATTGAATCACTATAAAATCTTTTTGACAGCCTATGAACACATATATGCATGAATGAGTCACTATTAAATTTTTTTGACATACTTAGAACACATATATGCATGATTCAATCACTATGAATATTTTTTCACTACCTTAGAACATATATATGCATGATTGAATCACTATGAAGTTTTTTTGTCAGCCTTAGAACACATATATGCATGATTGAATCACTATGAAATTTTATTGACTGCCTTAGAACACATATATGCGTGATTGAATCACTATGAAATATTTTACATAACCTTAGATCACATATATGCATGATTCAATCACAATGAAAAGTTTTTTACAGCCTTAGAAGATATATATGCCTGATTGAACAACTATGAATTTTTTTTGACGGCCTTAGAAAAAATATATGTATGATTGAATCACTACAATTTTTTTTGAGAGTAGTAGAACTCATCTATGCATGATTGAATCACAATGATTTTTTTTGACAGCCTTAGAATACATATAAGCATGATTGAAGCACTATAAAATTTTTTTGACAGCCTTAAAACACATATATGCATGATTGAATCACTATGAATTCTTATTGACTGCCATAGAACACATATATGCATGATTGAATCACTATGAAATATTTTTCACAACCTTTGTACACATATAAGCATGATTCAATCACTATGAGAACTTTTTTACAGCCTTATAACATATATATGCCTGATTGAATCACTATGAATTTTTTTTGATAGCCTTAGAACACATATATGTATGATTGAATCACTACAAAATTTTTTTAAGAGCAGTATAACACATATATGCGTGATTGAATCACTATAATTGTTTTTGACAACCTTAGAACACATATGAGCATGATTCAATCACTATAATTTTTTTTGAGAGCCTTAGAATACATATATGCATGATTAAATCACTATGAAATTATTTTATAACCTAAGAACACATATATGCATGATTGAATCACTATAAATTTTTTTTGACTGCCTTAGAACACATATATGCATGATTGAATCACTATAAATTTTTTTTGAGGGATTAGAACACATATATGCAAGATTGAATCACTATAATTTTTTTTTACTACCTTAGAACACATATTTGCATGATTGAATCACTATGATTTTTTTTTTATATCCTTAGAATATATATATGCATGACTGGATTGGATCACTATGGATTTTTTTTGCAGCCTTAGAACACATATATGCATGATTGAATCACCATGAATTTTTTTGGCCCGCCTTAGAACACATATATGCCGGATTGGATAACTATAATTTTTTTTTGAGAGCATTGTTACAAGTATATGCCTGATTAAATCACTATAAATTTTTTTTGACAACCTTAGAACATATATATGCCTGAATGAATCACTATGAATTTTTTTTGACAGCCCTAGAACTCATATATTCATGATTGAGTCACTATGAATTTTTTTTGATAGACTTAGAACACATATACGCATGATTGAATCACTATAATTTTTTTTTGATAGCCTAAGAACACATATACGCATAATTGAACGATTATGAAAGTTTTTTGCACCCTTAGAACACATATATGAATGATTGAATCACCATAAATTTTTTTGACAATCATAGAACACATAAATGCATGATTGAATCACCATGAAATTTTTTTGATAGCCTTAGGACACATATATGTATGATTGAACAAGTACACATTTTTTTTGATAGCCATAGAGAACATATATGCGTGATTGAATCACTATAATTTTTTTTTGATATAATTAGATTACATCTATGCATGATTGAATTGCTATAATTTTTTTTTGACAGCCTTAGAACACATATAACCATGATTTAATCACTATGAATTTTTTTTGACAGACTTAGAACATATATATGCAAGATAGAATCACTTAAAATTTTTTTGACGGCCTTAGGACATATATATGCATGATTAAATCACTATGAAGTTTTATTGACAACCATAGAACACATATATGCATGATTAAATCACTATGAGATTTTTTTGATAGACTTATAACACATATATGCATGATTGAATTAATACATATTTGTTTGACACCCTTAGAACACATATATGTATGATTATATCCCTATGATTATTTTTTGACAGCCTTAGAACACATATATGCATGATTGAATGATTATGAAATTTTTATGACAGCCTAGAACGAATATATGATTGATTGAATCACTATGAAATGTTTTTTGACAACCATAGAACACATATATGCATGATTGAATCACTATGAGATTTTTTTGATAGCCTTAGAACACATATATGCATGATTGAATCTCTATAAATTTTTTTTGACTTCATTAGAACATATATATGCATGATTTTTTCACTAATAATTTTTTTTGACAACCTTAGAACACATATATGCATGATTGAATCACTATGAAGTAGTTTTGATAGCCGTAGAACAGATATATGCAGGATTGAGTCACTATAATATTTTTTTGATAGCCTTACAACACATATATGTATGATTGAATCACTATGGAATTTTTTTTACAGCCTTAGAACACTTATATATTTACGATTAAGTCACTATAAATTTTTTTTGACAGTCTTAGAGCACAAATATGAATGACTGAATCACTATGAATTTTTTTTTACAACCATATAACACATATATGCATGATTGAGTTACTATAAGATTTTTTTGACAGCCTTAGAACACATATATGCATGATTGAATCAATACATATTTTTTTTTACTTTAGAATACATATATGCATGACTGAGTCACTATAAATTTTTTTAGAGCATTATAGCACATATACGCAAGATTGAATCACTATAAATTTTTCTTGACAACCAGAGAACACATATCTACATGATTGAATCACTATGATTTTTTTAGACAACCTTAGAACATATATATGCTTGGTTGGATCACTATGAATGTTTTTTGCAGCAGTAGAACACATATAAGCATGATTGAATCACTATGAAATTTTTGGGCCATCCTTAGAACACATATATGCATGATTGAATCTCTACAAATTTTTTTTTACAGCATTAGAACACGTATATCTTTGATTAAATCACTATAAATTTTTTTGACAACCTTAGAACACAAATCTGCATGAATGAATCACTATGAATTTTTTTTGACAGCCTCAAAACACATTTATGCATGATTGAATCACTATGAAATTTTTTTGACAGCCTTAGAGCACATATATGCATAAATGAATCAACACAAATTTTTTTTGCGAGCATTAGAACACATATATGCGTCATTGAATCACAATAATATCTTTTTGACAACCTTAGAACATATATCTGCATGATTGAATCACTATAAATTTTTTTTGACAGCCTTAGAACACATATATGCCTGATTGAATCACTATAAATATTTTTTTACGGCCTTAGAACACATATATTCATGATTGAATCACTGGGAAATTTTTTTGACAGCCTTAGAACACTTATATGCATGATTAAATCAATACAATTTTTTTTGATAGCCTTAGACCACATATTTTCGTGATTGAATCACTATAAAATCTTTTTGACAGCCTATGAGCATATATATGCATGAATGAATCACTATGAAATATTTTTGATATCCTTAGAACACATATATGCATGATTCAATCACTATGAATATTTTTTTACTGCCTTAGAACAAAAATATGCATGATTGAATCACTATGAAGTTTTTTTGACAGCCTTAGAACACATATATGCCTGATTGAATCACTATGAAATTTTATTGACTGCCTTAGAACACATATATGCATGATTGAATCACTATGAAATATTTTGCATAACCTTAGATCACATATATGCATGATTCAATCACAATGAAAACTTTTTTACAGCCTTAGAACATATGTATGCCTGATTGAACCACTATGAATTTTTTTTGACAGCCTTAGGACACATATATGTATGATTGAATCACTATAATTTTTTTTGAGAGCAGTAGAACTCACTTATGCCTGATTGAATCACTATGAATTTTTTTTGACAGCCTTAGAACACATAGAAGCATGATTGAATCACTATAATTTTTTTTTGACAGCCTTAGAACACAAATATGCATGATTGAATCACTATAAAATCTTATTGACTGCCATAGAACACATATATGCATGATTGAATCACTATGAAATATTTTTCACAACCTTTGTACATATATATGCATGATTCAATCACTATGAAAATTTTTTTACAGCCTTAGAACATATATATGCCTGATTGAATTAGTATGAATTTTTTTTGATAGCCTTAGAACACATATATGCATGATTGAATCACTACAAATGTTTTTTTAGAGCAATAGAACACATATATGCATCAATGAATCAGAATAATATTTTTTTGACAACCTTAGAACATATATCTGCATGATTGAATCACTATGAATTTTTTTTCACAGCCTTAGAACACATATATGCAAGATTGAATCACTATAAATATTTTTTGACAGCCTTAGAACACATATATTCATGATTGAATCACTTGAAATTTTTTTTGACAGCCTTAGAACACTTAAATGCGTGATTGAATCAATATAAAATTTTTTGATAGCCTTAGACCACATATTTGCATGATTGAATCACTATAAAATCTTTTTGACAGCCTATGAACACATATATGCATGAATGAATCACTATTAAATATTTTTGACATAGTTAGAACACATATATGCATGATTCAATCACTATGAATATTTTTTCACTGCCTTAGAACATATATATGCATGATTAAATCACTATGAAGTTTTTTTGTCAGCCTTAGAACACATATATGCATGATTGAATCACTTTGAAATTTTATTGACTGCCTTATAACACATATATGCGTGATTGAATCACTATGAAATATTTTGCACAAACATAGATCACATATATGCATGATTCAATCACAATAAAAAGTTTTTTACAGCCTTAGAAGATATATATGCCTGATTGAACCACTATGAATGTTTTTGACAGCCTTAGAAAAAATATATGTATGATTGAATCACTACAATTTTTTTTGAGAGTAGTAGAACTCATCTATGCATGATTGAATCACAATGATTTTTTTTGACAGCCTTAGAATACATATAAGCATGATTGAATCACTATAAAAAATTTTTGGCAGCCTTAGAACACATATATGCATGATTGTATCACTATGAATTCTTATTGACTGCCATAGAACACATATATGCATGATTGAATCACTATGAAATATTTTTCACAACCTTTGTACACATATAGGCATGATTCAATCACTATGAGAACTTTTTTACAGCCTTCTAACATATATATGCCTGATTGAATCACTATGAAATTTTTTTGATAGCCTTAGAACACATATATGTATGATTGAATCACTATAATTTTTTTTTTAGAGAAGTAGAACACATATATGCATGATTGAATCACTATAATATTTTTTGACAGCCTTAGAACACATATAAGCATAATTCATCACTATAAATTTTTTTTGAGAGCCTTAGAATACATATATGCATGATTAAATCACTATGAAATTATTTTATAACCTAAGAACACATATATGCATGATTGAATCACTATAATTTTTTTTTTACTGCCTTAGAACACATATATGCAAGATTGAATCACTATAATTTTTTTTGAGGGATTAGAACACATATATGCAAGATTGAATCACTATAATTTTTTTTTACTACCTTAGAAGACATATTTGCATGATTGAATCACTATGATTTTTTTTTGATAGCCTTAGAATATATATATGCATGACTGGATTGGATCACTATAGATTTTTTTTGCAGCCTTTGAACACATATATGCATGATTGAATCACCATGAATTTTTTTGGCCCGCCTTAGAACACATATATGCCGGATTGAATCACTATAAATTTTTTTTGAGAGCATTGTTACAAGTATATGCCTGATTAAATCACTATAAATTTTTTTTGACAACCTTAGAACACATATATGCCTGAATGAATCACTATGATTTTTTTTGACAGCCCTAGAACTCATATATTCATGAGTGAATCACTATGAATTTTTTTTGATGGACTTAGAACACATATACGCATGATTGAATCACTATAATTTTTTTTGAGCCTAAGAACACATACGCATAATTGAACGGTTATGAAAGTTTTTTGCAACCTTAGAACACATATATGAATGATTGAATCACCATAAATTTTTTTGATAATCATAGAACACACAAATGCATGATTGAATCACCATGAATTTTTTTTGACAACCTTAGGACACATATATGTATGATTGAATAAGTACAAATTTTTTTTGACAGCCTTAGAAAACATATATGCATGATTAAATCACTATAATTTTTTTTTGATATAATTAGAATACATCTATGCATGATTGAATTGCTACAAATTTTTTTTGACATCCTTAGAACACATATAACCATGATTTAATCACTATGATTTTTTTTTGACAGCCTTAGAACATATATATGCAAGATAGAATCACTATAAATTTTTTTTGACGGCCTTAGAACATATATATGCATGATTAAATCACTATGAATTTTTATTGACAACCATAGAACACATATATGCATGATTGAATCACTAAGTGATTTTTTTGACAGACTTAGAACACATATATGCATGATTCAATCAATACAAATTTTTTTGACACCCGTAGAACACATATATGTATGATTGAATTACTATGATTTTTTTTTGACAGCCTTAGAACACATATATGCATGATTGAATCATTATGAATTTTTTATGACAGCCTAGAATGAGTATATGATTGATTGAATCACTATGAAATGTTTTTTGACAACCATAGAACACTTATATGCATGATTGAATCACTATGAGATTTTTTTGATAGCCTTAAAACACATATATGCATGATTGAATCTCTATAAAAAAAAATTGACTTCATTAGAACACATATGTGCATGATTTTATCACAATAAATTTTTTTTGACTACCTTAGAACACATATATACATGATTGAATTACTATGAAATAGTTTTGATAGCCGTAGAACAGATATATGCAGGATTGAGTCACTATAATTTTTTTTTGATAGCCTTACAACACATATATGTATGATTGAATCACTATGAATTTTTTTTTACATCCTTAGAACACTTATATATTTACGATTAAATCACTATAAAGTTTTTTTGACAGTCTTAGAGCACATATATGAATGACTGAATCACTATGAATTTTTTTTGACAACCATATAACACATATATACATAATTGAGTTACTATAAGATTTTTTTGACAGCCTTAGAACACATATATGCATGATTGAATCAATACATATTTTTTTTTACCTTAGAATACATATATGCATGATTGAGTCACTATAAATTTTTTTTAGAGCATTATAGCACATATACACAAGATTGAATCACTATAAATTTTTCTTGACAACCAGAGAACACATATCTACATGATTGAATCACTATGATTTTTTTAGACAACCTTAGAACATATATATGCATGGTTGTATCACTATGAAATTTTTTTGCGGCCTTAGAACACATATAAGCATGATTGAATCACTATGAAATTTTTTGGGCCATCCTTAGAACACATATAGGCATGATTGAATCACTACAAATTTTTTTTTTAGAGCATTAGAACACGTATATCTTTGATTAAATCACTATAAATTTTTTTGACAACCTTAGAACACAAATCTGCATAAATGAATCACTATGATTTTTGTTTGACAGCCTCAGAACACATTTATGCATGATTGAATCACTATGAAATTTTTTTGACAGCCTTAGAACACATATATGCATAATTGAATCACTATAAATTTTTTTTGAGATCATTAGAACACATATATGCATGATTGAATCACTATAAATATTTTTTGACAGCCTTAGAACACATATATGCATGATTGAATCACTATAATTTTTTTTGACAGCCTTAGACCACATATTTGCATGATTGAATCACTATGAAATCTTTTTGACAGCCTATTAACACATATATGCATGATTGAATCTCTATGAAATATTTTTCACAACCTTAGAACACATATATGCATGATTCAATCACTATGCTTTTTTTTTACTGCCTTAGATCTCATATATGTATGATTGAATCACTATGATTTTTTCTTGCCGCCTTACAACACATATATGCATGATTGAATCACTACAAATTTTTTTTAAGAGCATTAGAACACATATATGCATCATTGAATCACTATAATATTTTTTTGACAACCTTAGAACACAAATCTGCATGATTGAATCACTATGAATTTTTTTTGACAGCCTTAGAACACATATATGCATGATTGAATCACTACAAATTTTTTTAAGAGCTGTAGAACACATATATACATCATTGAAACACAATGAAATTTCTTTGACATCCTTAGAAGACATATTAGCATGATTTAATCACTATGATTTTTTTTGACAGCCTTATAACACATATATACATGATTGAAATACTTTGAAATCTTTTTGACAGCCTTTAAACATATACATGCATGATTGGATCACTATGAATTTTTTTGGCCAGCTTTAGAACACATATATGCATGATTGAATCACTACAAATCTTTTTTAAGTGCATTAGAACACATAAATGCATCATTGAATAACTATAATTTTTTTTTGACAACCTTAGAACACATATCTACATGATTGAATCACTATGATTTTTTTTGACAGCCTTAGAACGTATATATGCATGATTGAATCACTATAATTTTTTTTTAAAGAGCAGTAGAACACATATAACTATGAATTTTTTTGACAGCCCTAGAACACATATAAGCATGATTGAATCACTATGAATTTTTTTTGACAGCCCTATAACACATATATGCATGATTGAAGCACTATGAAATTTCTTTGACATCCTTAGAACACATATACTCATGTTTTAATCAACATGATTTTTTTTGACAGCCTTATAACACATATATGCATGAATAAATCACTATGAAATATTTTTGACAGCCCTAGAACACATATATGCATGATTGAATCACTAAGAATTTTTTTTCGATAGCATTAGAACACATATATGCTTGTTTCAATCAATTTAATATTTTTTTGACAGCATTAGAACACATATATGCATGGCTGAATCACTATATTTTTTTTTGACAAACTTAGAACACATATCTGCATGATTGAATCACAATGATATTTTTTAGACAGCCCTATAACACATATATGCTTTATTGAATCACTACAATTTATTTTTTAGTGCCTTAGAACGCATAAATGCTTTATTGAATCACTACAAATTATTTTTTAGAGCCTTAGAACACATATATGCATCATTGAATCACTATAAAAAATTTTTAACAACCTTAGAACACATATATGCATGATTGAATCACTATGACATTTTTTTGACAGCCTTAGAACAAATATATGCATGATTAAATCACTATACAAATTTTTTGACAGCCTTAGAACACATATATGCATGATTGGATCATTATGAAATTTTTTTGACTGCCTTAGAACACATATATGCGTGATTGAATCAATATGATTTTTTTTTGACAGCCTTAAACCACATATTTGCATGATTAAACAACTATGAAATCTTTTTAACAGCCTATAAACACATATCTACATGATTGAATCACTATGATCTTTTTTTGGCAACCTTAAAAAACATATATGCATGATTGAAACACTATGAGATTTTTTGGACCGCCTTAGAACACACACACACACACACACACACATATATATATATATATAAATAAATACAATTTTTTTTTACAGCCTTAGAACACGTATATGCATGATTGAATCACTAAAATTTTTGTTTGACAGCCTTAGAACACATATATGCATGCTCGAAGCTGTATGAAATTTTTTTGACATCTTTTGAACACATATATGCATGATTTAATCACAATGAATTTTTTTTGACAACATTATAACATAGATATGCATGACTGAATCACTATGAATTTTTTTGACAACCTTAGAACATATATATGCATGATTGGATGACTATAACATTTTTTTGCAGCTTTAGAACACATATATGCATGATTGAATCAATATAATTTTTTTTTAAGAGCATTAGAACACATATATGCATCAATGAATCACTATGAATTTTTTTTGACAACCTTAGAACACATATCTGCATGATTGAATCACTATGAAATTGTTTTGACAGCCTTTGAACACATATATGGATGATTGAATCACTATAAAAAAGTTTTGACAGCCTTAGAACACATATATACATGATTGAATTCCTATTTTTTTTTTTTGATAGGCTTAGAACACATATATCTGTGATTGAATGAATATGATTTTTTTTTTACAGCCTTAGACCACATATTTGCATGATTGAATCACTATGAAATCTTTTTGACAGCCTATGAACACATATATGCGTGATTGAATAACTATGAAATATTTTTCACAACCTTAGAACACATATATGCATGATTCAATCACTATGATTTTTTTTTACAGCCATAGAACACATATATGGATGATTGTAGCACTATGAATTTTTTTTGACAGCCTTAGAACTCATATATGCATGATTGAATGACTATGAAATATTATTGACTACCTTAGAACATATATATGGTTGATTGAATCACGATGAAATATTTTTCACAACCTTGGAACACATATATGCATGATTCAACCACTATGAAAACTTTTATACAACCTTAGAACATATTAATGGCAGATTGAATCACTATGAAATTTTTTTTACAACCTTAAAACACATATATGCATGATTGAATCACTACAATTTTTTTTTTAGAGCAGTAGAACACATGTATGGATGATTCATTCACTATAAAATATTTTTGACAACCTTAGAACACATATATACATGATTGAATCAGTATAAAAGTTTTTTGACAGCCTTATAACCCTTATATACATGATTAAATCACTATGAAATTTTTTTGACAACCATAGAACAGATATATGCATGATTAAATCACTATGTGATTTTTTTGAGAGCCTTAGATCACATATATGCATGATTGAATCACTATGATCTCTTTTTGAAGCCTTATAATATATATATATATATATATATATATATATATATGCATGATTGAATCACTATGAATTATTTTTGCAGAGTTAGAACACATATATCCACTATTGAATCACAAATTTTTTTTTTGGCCAGTCTTAGAATCACTTTAAAATTTTTTGAGAGCATTAGAACATGTATATAAATGATTGAGTCACTACAATGTTTTTTTGACAGACTTAGAACACATATATGCGTGCTTGAAGTACTATAATTTTATTTGACATCCTTTGAACACATATAAGCAAGATTTAATCACTATGAAAATTTTTTAACATCCTTATAACACATATATACATGATTGACATACTATTAAATTTTTTTGACAGCCTTAGAACATATATATGCATGATTGGATCACATTGAATTTTTTTTCAGCCTTATAACAAATATATGCACGATAGAATCACTATGAAATTTTTTTGCCAGCCTTAGAACACATATATGCATGATTGAATCACTATTATTTTTTTTTTGAGAGGATTAGAACACATATATGCATGTCTGAATCACTATAATTTTTTTTTGACAGCCTTAGAACACATTTATGCATGATTGAATCAATATAATTTTTTTTTGACTACCAGAGACCACATATTTGCATGATTGAATAACTATGAAATATTTTTGACAGCCTATGAACACATATATGCATGATTGAATAACTATGAAATATTTTTCACAACCTTAGAACACATATATGCTTGATTCAATCACTATGATTTTTTTTTACTTTCTTAGAACACATATATGCATGATTGAATGACTATAAATTTTTTTTGACAGCCTTAGAACACATATATGGATGATTGAATCACTATAAAATCTCATTGACTTCCTTAGAACACATATATGCATGATTGAATCTCTATGAAATATTTTTCACAACCTTAGAACACATATATGCATGATTCAATCACTTTCAATACGTTTTTATAGCCTTATAACATATATATGCCTGATTGAATCACTATGAAATTTTTTTGACAGCCTTTGAACATATATATGCATGATTGAATCACTATAAACTTTTTTCGAGAGCAGTATAACACATATATGCATGATTGAATCACTATGATTTTTTTTGATAGCCTTAGTACACAAATAAGAATGATTGAATCACTATGAATTTTTTTGACAGCCTTAGAACACAAATATGCATGATTGAATCACTATGAAATCTTATTGACTGCCTTAGAACACATATATGCATGATTGAATCACTATGAAATATTTTTCAGAACCTTAGAACACAAATATGCGTGATTCAATCACTATGAAATTTTTTTACAGCCTTAGAACATATATATGTCTGATTATATCACTTTGAAATTTTTTGACAACCTTAGAACACATATATGCATGATTGAATCACTTCAAACTTTTTTTTGATAGCCTTAGAACATATATATGCATGATTGAATCACTATGAAATTATTTTGCTGCCTAAGAACACATATGTGCATGATGGAATCACTATGGTTTTTTTTTGACATCCGTAGGACACTTATATGCATGATTGAATTACTATAATTTTTTTTGAGGTCATTAGAACACATATATGCAAGATTGAATCACTATAATTTTTTTTTGACTACCTTAGAAGACATATATACAAGATTGAATCACTATGAAATTTTTTTGACAACCGTAGAACACATATATTCAAGATTAAATCACTATGAAATTTTTTTGATAGCCATAGAACACATATATGCATGATTGAGTCACTATGAAATTTTTTTGACACCCTTAAAACACATATATGCATGATTGAATCCCTATGAATTTTTTTGACATCCTTAGAACAAATACATACATGATTTAGTCACTATGATTTTTTTTCCAGCCTTAGAACACATATATGCATGATTGAATCACTATAAAAATTTTTTTACAGCCTTAGAACACATATATGCATGATTAAATCTTTGTGAACTTTTTTTGACCGCCTTAGGACACATTTGATGGATTGAATCACTATAAAAAATTTTTGACAGCCTTAGAACACATATATGCGTGTTTGGATCACTATGATTTTTTTTTGAAAACCTTAGAACACATCTCTGCATGATTGAATCACTATGAAATTTATTTGACAGCCTTACAAGACGTATATGCAAGATTGAATCATTTTGAAAATTTTTTGACATCCCTAGAATGCATATATGCATGATTGAATCACTATTATTTTTTTTGACATACTTAGAACACATATATGCATGATTGAATCACTATAAAATTTTTTTGACAGCCTTCTGACACATATATGCATGATTAAATCACTATGAATTTTTTTTGACAGTGTTAGAACATATATATGCATGATTGGATCACTATGATTTTTTTTTTCAGCCTTAGAACACATATATGCATGATTGAATCACTATGAATTTTTTTGGCCAGCCTTAGAACACATATATGCATGATTGAATCACTACAAATTTTTTTTGAGAGCATTAGAACACATATATGCGTCATTGAATCACAATAATATTTTTTTGATAACCTTAGAACATATATCTGCATGATTGAATCACTTTGAAATTTTTTTGACAGCCTTAGAACACATATATGCCTGGTTGAATCACTAAAAATATTTTTTGACAGCCTTAGAACACATATATTCATAATTGAATCACTAGGAAATTTTTTTGACCGCCTTAGAACACTTATATGCGTGATTGAATCAATATAAATTTTTTTTGACAGCCTTAGACCACATATTTGCATGATTGAATCGCTATAAAATCTTTTTGACAGAATATGAACACATATATGCATGGATGAATCACTATGAAATATTTTTGACTTCCTTAGAACACATATAAGCATAATTCAACACAATGAATATTTTTTTACTGCCTTAGAACATATATATGCATGATTGAATCACTATGAAGTTTTTTTGACAGCCTTAGAACACATATATGCATGATTGAATCACTATGAAATTTTGTTGACTACCTTAGAACACATATATGCAAGATTGAATCACTATGAAATACTTTGCATAACCTTAGATCACATATATGCATGATTCAATCACAATGAAAACTTTTTTACAGCCTTAGAACATATATATGCCGATTGAACCACTATGAATTTTTTTTGACAGCCTTAGAACACATATATGCATGATTGAATCACTACAAATTTTTTTTGAGAGCAATAGAACACATATATGCATGATTGAATCTCTATGATTTTTTTTGACTGCCTTAGAATATATATAAGCAAGATTGAATCACTATGATTTTATTTGACAGACTTATAACACATATATGCATGATTGAATCACTATGAATTTTCTTTGACAACCTTAGAAAACTTATATGGATGATTCATTCACTATAAAATATTTTTGACAACCTTAGAACATATATATGCATGATTAAATCAGTTCAAAAGTTTTTTGACAGCCTTAGAACACATATATACATGATTAAATCACTATGAATTTTTTTTGACAACCATAGAACACATATAAGCATGCTTAAATCACTATGAGATTTTTTTGAGAGACTTAGAACACATATATGCATGATTAAATCACTATGAATTCTTTTTGAAGCCTTAGAATACATATATGCATGATTGAATCACTATGAATTATTTTTGCAGCCTTAGAACACATATATCTACTATTGAATCACTATAAATTTTTGTGGCCATTCTTAGAATCACTTCAATTTTTTTTTAGAGCATTAAAACACGTATATAAATGATTGAGTCACTACAATGTTCTTTTGACAGACTTAGAACATATATATGAGTGCTTGAAGCACTATAAAAAATTTTTGACATCCGTTGAACACATATAAGCATGATTTAATCACTATAAATTTTTTTTGACAGCCTTATAACACATATATGTGTGATTGAATTACTATGAATTTTTTTTGACAGCTATAGAACATATATATGCATGATTGGATCACAATGAATTTTTTTTCAGCCTTATAACAAATATATGCATTATAGAATCACTATGAAATGTTTTTGCCAGCCTTAGAACACATATATACATGATTGAATCACTCTTATTTTTTTTTGGAGAGCAATAGTACACATATATGCACGGCTGAATCACTATAAATTTTTTTTGACAGCCTTAGAACCCATTTATGCATGATTGAATCAGTACAATTTTTTTTTTGACTATCATAGACCACATGTTTGCATAATTGAATAACTAAGAAATCTTTTTTGACAGCCTATGAACACATATATGCATGATTGAATCACTATGAAATATTTTTCACAACCTTAGAACACATATATGCTTGATTCAATCACTATGATTTTTTTTAACTGCCTTAGAACACATATATGCATGATTAAATCACTATAAATTTTTTTTGACAGCCTTAGAACACATATATGCATGATTGAATCACTATGAAATTTTATTGACTTCCTCAGAACACATATATGCATGATTGGATCACTATGAATTATTTTTCACAACCTTAGAATACATATATGCATGATTCGATCACTTTGAATACTTTTTTATAGCCTTATAACATATATATGCCTGATTGAATCACTATGAAATTTTTTTGACAGCCTTTGAACATATATATGCATGATTGAATCACTATAAACTTTTTTCGAGAGCAGTATAACACATATATGCATGATTGAATCACTATGATTTTTTTTGATAGCCTTAGTACACAAATAAGAATGATTGAATAACTATGATTTTTTTTGACAGCCTTAGAACACAAATATGCATGATTGAATCACTATGAAATCTTATTGACTGCCTTAGAACACATATATGCATGATTGAATCACTATGAAATATTTTCACAAACTTAGAACACAAATATGCGTGATTCAATCACTATGAAATTTTTTTACAGCCTTAGAACATATATATGTCTGATTGAATCACTTTGAATTTTTTTGACAACCTTAGAACACATATATGCATGATTGAATCACTTCAAACTTTTTTTTGATAGCCTTAGAACATATATATGCATGATTGAATCACTATAAAATTATTTTGCTGCCTAAGAACACATATATGCATGATGAAATCACTATGATTTTTTTTTGACATCCTTAGGACAGTTATATGCATGATTGAATTACTATAATTTTTTTTGAGGTCATTAGAACACATATATGCAAGATTGAATCACTATAATTGTTTTTTGACTACCTTAGAAGACATATATGCAAGATTGAATCACTATGAAATTTTTTTGACAGCCGTAGAACACATATATTCATGATTAAATCACTATGAAATTGTTTTGACAACCATAGAACACATATATGCATGATTGAGTCACTATGAAATTTTTTTGACACCCTTATAACACATATATGCATGATTGAATCACTATGAATTTTTTTTGACATCCTTAAAACAAATACATACATGATTTAGTCACTATGATTTTTTTTCCCAGCCTTAGAACACATATATGCATGATTGAATCACTATAATTTTTTTTTTACAGTATTAGAACACATATATGCATGATTAAATCTTTGTGAAATTTTTTTCACAGCCTTAGGACACATTTGCAAGATTGAATCACTTTAAAAAAAATTTGACAGCCTTAGAACACATATATGCGTGTTTGAATCACTATGATTTTTTTTTACTACCTTAGGACACAAATATGCATGATTGAATCACTAGGAATTTTTTTTGACGGCCTTAGAACACATATGTGCATGATTGAATCACTATGATTTTTTTTGGACAGCCTTATAACACATATATGCAAGATTCAATCACTACGAAATTGTTTTTATTGCCCTAGAACACATATTCATGATTGAATCACTATGATTTTTTTTTGAAAACCTTAGAACACATCTCTGCATGATTGAATCACTATGAAATTTGTTTGACAACCTTACAAGACGTATATGCAAGATTGAATCATTTTGAATTTTTTTTGACATTCCTAGAATGCATATATGCATGATTGAATCACTATTATTATTTTTTGACATACTTAGAACACATATATGCATGATTGAATCACTATAAAACTTTTTTGACAACGTTAGAACATATATATGCATGATTGGATCACTATGATTTTTTTTCAGCCTTAGAACACATATATGCATGATTGAATCACTATGAAATTTTTTGGCCAGCCTTAGAACACATATATTCATGATTGAATCACTATTTTTTTTTTGAGAGCATTAGAACACATATACGGGTCATTGAATCACAATAATATTTTTTTGATAACCTTAGAACATATATCTGCATGATTGAATCACTATGAAATTTTTTTGACAGCCTTAGAGCACATATATGCCTGATTGAATCACTTAAAATATTTTTTGACAGCCTTAGAACACATATATTCATGATTGAATCACTGGGAAATTTTTTTGATAGCCTTAGAAGACTTATATGCGTGATTGAATCAATATAAAATTTTTTGACAGCCTTAGACCACATATTTTTATGATTGAATCACTATAAAATCTTTTTGACAGCCTATGAACATATATATGCATGAATGAATCACTATGAAATATTTTTGACATCCTTAAAACACATATATGCATGATTCAACACTATGAATATTTTTTTACTGCCTTAGAACATATATATGCATGATTTAATCACTATGAAGTTTTTTTGACAGCCTTGGAACACATATATGCATGATTGAATCACTATGAAATTTTATTGACTGCCTTAGAACACATATATGCAATATTGAATCACTTTGAAATATTTTGCATAACCTTAGATCACATTGTAAACACCCCAAATTTTCACTCACCTTCCTGATATACCCATCAATCATCACATTTCGGTTCTCCGAAACCAATGAAGGGCAAAATGGTCAATTTTCAAGATTGAACTTTGCAGAAAGTCCTAAATTCCATTCTCGAGTCTCAAAAGCGCTCTATTTAAAACTCAGAGACATCTTCAAAATGAAAATTTTCAAAATCTCATTTAGAGTGGCAATTTTGCAGAACATGTCTTTGCATCGCATTGCATGAACACTTTGCATCATTTCACTGCACAACATGTCATTTTGAGATCCAGAACTCCTTATTTTCAAAATTGTCCATCCAGATTTGATTTTTAAACCTTTTCAAATTGATTTTTAAAATCCTGGGTATTCAAAATTACCAAATTTTCCCATTTTACCTCCAGGACTTTGAATTACAATTTTTTTTTTTAAGAAAAACAATCTGGATATTTGGATATTGATTTTAAAGATTTTATCTCAAAACTTTTTGCAAAAAAGGATTTTAAATCTCTTTACAATTTTTTTTTTTACATTCACTTTATCCATATTTTGCTCTGAAAAACAATTTTTCCAAATTCTTGAAAACAAATAATGTTTTATCTCATATTTTTAAATAAATAGAGCGGGACCCGCCTTTGAACTAGCATCATACTCAGACTCTCAGGTAAGTTGTTTATTCTCAAGCGGGACCCACCCGAAGTTTATACCAATTTGCAAATTTTTCTTAATTTCTCAATATTTATTTATTTATTTATTTATAGTTAGCGGGCCCACACACATGTGGCACCCCATTTGAAAATAAAAGATTTTACAAAACAAAATAAAGCTTTATTTTCAAAAGGATTTTAAAAGTGGATTGAGGTGGCATTTCCATAAAAGCCTCTCATTAATTTCCTTTTTATTTATTTGTTTTAATAAAATTTTTTTTTTAGAAGGAGGCAGCCTTAAATGGCACATCCAAATTTCCCTAAAAGAAACAAATCTAGTTTTGCCAAAAACTTAGGGAAATGAAGCCAAAGTTTAAAAAAAAAAAAGATGCGCCTCTCTTGAAACGACCATTTCAAAATTTTTTCAAAAGAGAGGTAACGAAACCTCATGAAGAGGGAAGGGGCTGCGTTTTTTTTTTTTGGAGAAAGGAAAGTTTTAAAAAGGGGAGGCACTCACGAAGGAAAAGGGGGATTTGAAATTGCTCTTTTGGGTTTTCGCAAAGAGGGGGAGGCGGAGGGAAGGAAGGGTTTGGTTTTCGGTTTTGCAGGGTCTTCCACCATCACCACCAGCATCATCCTTCTTCAGCCCAACCACCAGACACTTCAACGGCTGCATCATTTTCCACCTCCATTCGCAGATCTTCCACCTCCAACAGTTGCCGCACACCTCCACTCCAGCCTAGCCACGGCAAACGTCCATTCCTGCACTTTCCTTCAGCCCACCAATAGGCTACCATCATCCTTCAGCCGCAGGGCATCTCCAGCAGCTGCTGCTCATTCCCATTTCTTTCCGCCCAACAACAGAACACTCAGCAAAAGATCTGTCATCTTTCCAAAACCTTATCATGCATATATTTTAGGGATTTTTCATATAAAAATATGCATGATTTCATGAGAAAATGATTTAAAAACACAATTTTATGTTAGTTTCGAGTAAATGTGCTAAAATGATTTAAAAATAGAAAATGCATGAAAAATAGTTTTATTTTACATTTTAATGCCTATTTTAGTGTTTGTCATAATTGTAGTTGTTTAGTTTTTGAAAATCATAAAAAAAATTAGATTTAGAATTGACTTAGTTTTTGTATTTTCTAAAACATAGTCATTTTGAGTTGCTTTGTAAATAACGTTTTGAAGAGAGGTTTTGAAATGGAATTCTTTGAAATAAAATGGACTTATGGAAAAACTTTCAAAATTATAAATACCATACGTAGGGGGAAGAGAGGCTTGTCTTCTCTCTTTTGCCTAAGCCCTCTCTTCTTCCCCTTCTCCACCTCTTCTTACCTCTTCTTCTCCTTCTTCCTATTTTCCCTTCTTTTTCTCATCCTCTTTCCGGTGGAGTATTCCGACAACGGCTGAAGCAAGAGAGAGGATTCCAACCTCTCTTCTAACCCTTCCAGTTCGGTAAGTGCTTCTTCTTCTTCCTCTTCTTCTTCTTCCTATTCTTCTCCTTTTCTAATTCGTTTTCAAGTTTTAATTAGTCATCGTATTAGCATTAGCATCTGAATTTTTCTGCAAAATTTCTTTATAATTCAAATTGTGTTTTCAATTTCATTTCAATAGCTATATAGTTTCATAGATTTAGTTTATACATAAGTCTGTTTCATTTCTATTTGATTTTCTGTATTTCGATTTTTTTTTTACAAAATAAAATAATAAAAATAAAGAAAACAAAACATTGCCGCTGAAACTCAGAACTCCTGTAGCCGTGAAAATGTTTTCGGTTTTCTTAGATCTGAAGTCTTGATAAAACATCAGATTTAAAACATTAAAAAAAAAATGTTCAGCAATCGGTGGATTTCAATATTTCTACAGGAACTTGATCTGAAATCTATCGCCAGATTTCAATAAATTTCTACAGAAATTCGATCGATCATCTGGATCGATTTACAGTTTTTCCTGGTTTATTTCTGGTACTAATCGGAGCTCTGAACTGTTATAAAGAACCGTTGGGTTACAGAAAAAAATTTAGTTGTCTGAAATCTTTGAACCTGCCGTAGTGTTGAACGGAATCTCTGATCATCGGAATCACCGTGAAATTCTGTTTCACGGTGAAGGGCATTTGTTACTGTTGAAACTCCAGTGATTGCCTGATATTGATCGATCAGAAGATGCTGGATTGAAATCCAGTAGGTTGGAATCATCTGGATACAATTGGACTCCCGTACTCATGCTGGTAAATTAGCCAGATGGAACTTGTCTTTAGCATTCAATCGCCGGAACTTACCTTCAGCCGCCGGAGCTTACCTTCAGTCGCCGGAACTTGTTTTTAGCCTGCCGTGAAATTCCAGATCTGCAAGACTGAAAGAAATCAATAAATTTGTTGTGAAACAAAGGGATGTATTAGCTATGATTAGGTGAAATTCCAGATCTGCCGGAACCACCAGTGCCTCTTCTGGTGGATCCCTCTTCTGTTAACCTTCTGCAAAAATCTCTTGTTAAGCTGGAAACTTCACATCTATCGTGAAGATATTTGACCTCAGTGTTGTTTCCAAAGGAGGATGTATTGTTGTTTTGAACTGTCAATAAAGAATGGCTGCTAGTTGAGTCATGTGTTGCTGTTTTTGAATTTTCAATGGAGAATACTGATATGATCGGATTTACTACATATTTTGAATACTTTCACTGAATTCTTTGTTATGTGGTTACATTGAATTGAATCACTCGGTATTGAGAATAGTCTTATACTGATAAGATCCAGTGAAATGCTAAGTTTCATTGTTCATTTTTTCTAAAATTCACTATTAATTCTTAATGAGTTCATTGCAAAGTTTTCATTGAAAGTTAATTAGATCATATTTGAGTTTTGTTATTTTACTGAGAATTGATGAGTTGTAAATTGCTGATGCCTTGTTTGAACGAGTATTAGTTCATTAGTTTATCATTGTTTAGCTTAATCTACTAATTGTTAGTGTTAGTTCATTAATAATTAGTAATTAGTTAAACCATTAGTTAGTGTTAGTTAAATCTAATAATTAGCATTGTTAATTACTTTGTCATTAGAGTAATTAGTCAATTAGTAGTTAGTAATCATTTTACTTTGGGTGTACTGCTCGTGTTCTTTTTAGCTATTGTCTACTTCTTTCTCTTGTACTGCTCGTGTCCTTTTGACTTGTGCAGGATAGCACGGGACTGAAGCGGAAGCGATTACGTGACACAAAGTACGAAGAATAAAGCTTCTTTTTGCTTTTATTTTTAGAATTAGAAATTTAATTGGGTTTGTAAATATTGCACTTTACGCCCTCTGCGAAGGGTATTCATTTGTTGTAATAGTTAGTTGTTTTTACCTCTTTTAAAACATTTTACATTTCAATAATTCGGCAATAAAGAATAGTTTAGACTTGTTTGTTTGAATACAACATATTCCCGTTCCCTGAGTTCGATCCGGTCTCATCCACTAGTGAGAACCGGTTTTTATTATTTGATGTCTGGTTTTCACATGTTTTTCATATAAAAATCTTTTCAAAATTACAACGATTTAAAAGAAGACATTAAATTTTTGGCGCCGTTGCCGGGGAACGGCGTAATATTAGTATTCACTTTATTGCCTAGTGTTGGTGTTGCATTTAGGTTTAGAACCACGTATGTGCATATCTTAGAGACGAGCTTACTTTTCTGCACAGCCCACCTATTAGGATCCCCTTAGAGGTGACTGTGTACGATTGGTACCGTACACATAGATTTCATATTTCTTATGCATAATCTCTGTTATGTGTAACTGCGTGGTGTTTGTTTAGTTTCTGTTGTTTTTAGTTCACTCGCTTTGTGGTTTGCGTGGTTTGGCCGCTTAGTGCGTTAGTTAGGTAGAAAACCCAAAGTTAGGACGTGTGCTACACCGGTCTACTCTAAGGTGTACGCAATGGCTGACGATCATCAATTGATCCGTCCTTTGAGGGAGTACTTCATGCCAAATACGTATACTCCCACCTCCTGCATCACGAGACCTGATGTAGGAGCGAGCCATTTTGAGATTAAGGCCAGTGTGATTCAAATGCTACCTTCGTTTTATGGCCTTAGCAATGAGGACCCATATCGACATCTCGACGAATTCCTTGAAATTTGCTCGACTGTGCGAATCAATAACTTTGGAGATGATGCTATGAGGTTAACTTTGTTTCCGTTCTCTCTCAAAGATAAAGCCAAGCACTGGTTAAAATCTCTTGAGACGGTTCGTATTACTACTTGGGAAAGAATGCAAAAAGAATTTTTAAAAAAATATTTCCCAATTAGTAAAACGAATCAGTTGCGTAAAGCTATAACTAGTTTTTCTCAAATTGAGGGAGAACAATTTCACGAGTCTTGGGAGAGATTGAAAGATCTTCTCCGCAAGTGTCCCCATCACCAGGTGCCTCGTTGGCAGTTGGTGCAGTATTTTTATGACGGGCTTACTGAAAAGCATCGTCAAATGGTTGATTCGTCTTGTGGGGGCACTTTTATGCTCAAAAGTGAGGACGAAGCGTGGTCTCTATTCGAGACCTTGAGTGAAAACACGATGCATCATGCTTTGTCTTCACGACTCGATAGGACTACTTCTCTGTCTAGTGGTCCTAGGAAAGTTGGGATTTCCGAAGTTGGGTCCGAGTTAGAATTGCATACCAAGGTTGACCAGTTGACTAGGAAGTTAGATCACTTCTTAGCCAATTCTTCGAGAAATCAAGTAGAAAGAGTGTGCGAGCTATGTGCTAGCCCTGCACACTGTGTTGCGGATTGTCCGACAGCGTCATTATATCCTGAATTCGTTCAGGAGCAGGTGAATGCTGCCCAAGGTTTCGCTAAACCCATGCCCGATTCATTTACATCCTCATATAACCCAGGTTGGCGAAACCAGTTTATTTCCTCATCCCATCAGCCCTCCCAGACACAGTATAGACCCAGTAACCCTTCACAAGGTTACTCACATCCCATTTTTCCACAGGTTCATCCCCCAGCCCAACATGCTTATACTCAACCCCATCCTCATGAGCCTTCATTTAGTCAATCCTTCCAAGATAGGATATTACAAGTTTTGAGTTCCCATACGCAGTCAATAGCCAAGCTAGAGACTCAAATGGGACAGTTGGTTGAGACTTTTACTAGGCAAAGCCAGGGGAACCTTCATAGTCAGTCTGTTGTCACATCCAAGGGAGAGGATTCCATGTTATTTGACTTGCAACCTACTTCACCTCATGAGCCAGTCAAATCTGTTACATCCCTCCAGTATGGGAAGGCGTGTCACTCCACTCAGGAATCGACTCATGAACCTCATAGCATTTCTACTGACGAGTCGATCTCCATGATACCTCAACAGAAGGGGCCTTACTCACAGCATACATTTTCATCATATAAAGCCCCATTTTCTCAGCCTTTAGGATCACCAATTTTTAGTAAGCAAGAGGTACAGATGCAGAAGGTGCTTGACCAAGTCAAGCCTGATCATATTCACCACTTGTCTGAAGTTGCATTCATTGATACTCGGTCGGTCCTAGACTCTCGATTCTTGACCAGTCTCTCAGATGAGACTAATCTCCGTTCTTCATGTCAAGAGAGTCATGATACTACATTTGGAGGTAGAAGGGATGGAAACACAGTGCGTAGTGTCACAGATGACACTCTTTTCTATATAGAGCCCGGTTGAGTCTGACTTCATGTCCATTGATCTCATGGACGATGAAGGATTTTTCCAGGGATCCGTCTGGCAGGGGACGTGAAACTTAGCGCTTTATGGGAGGCAACCCATATTCTGTACAGTTTTACATTTGTTAGGATTTGTAGATTTCATTTGGTTTTATTTTTCAGTTTCTATCTTTTCTATGAGTTTCATGTTTTGTCATGTATACATTACATTCATTACATTCATAGAACGTGCATTTTTAATTCATGTTAGGTCATTCTACTCTTTTCCCTCATTTATTTCTCTCATGTGCATTCACTTAGTTTCATTCAAGCATGGGGGAGTGCCACTGGGACAGTGTCATTCAAGCATGGGGGAGGGTGTAGAATGCACACTTTGATATTTCTGTTTACGTTCTTGCACATGTTTACACATATCTCATGAAAAGTAGAATTTTAAAGAAAGAGTTGAACTTATATGAATGTTATTTCAAATCTAATGTTTTTAGAGGATTTTTAAGCCCCATGAAAAAATTTTCTGACATAGATCTAAAAATTATGGTTGTTTATGCGGATTTCGAGGAAATGATGATAGATACATGTTAGAATTTATTTTGAATCATAAATATGAATATGCACAGTGCTATTTTTGAAAAACTAAGCAAATGAACAAAAGCATAAAAATGAGCTCAAAAAGTGAGAAAAAGCATGCGTTAGGTTGTTTGGATAATTCCACAATCCTTAGTAGATGGAACTTAGATGTAAGTTGAAACTTTTAATTCCATTTTTCGAAAAGGAGAGTGGAAAACTTTGTGATCCTAAGTAACTGAGAACAGATACAAGTTGAAATATTTGACTCTCATGTTATAAAGGTGAATGAAGGAAGTCACTTTTATGTCTTAGTTGATATCTTTTGGGATGTATTGAAAAAGTATAGAAGATATTGACATTGCACAAGGCATAAAAGCAGACCACACGCAAGCTATAAGAGAAAAATAAGTGCGCAAAAAGAAAAAGCGTGAAAAAATGAAAAAATCGAGAAAAGAGCTGAAAAAGAAAGAAAAGTTCAGTGTTTAGAAGTGTGATTGAGAAAACCTGTGCAGAAAACATATGAGTGAGGATAAGTAAATAATAATATGTTTTTATTGGATTTTCTAAGAATAAAACATAAATAATTGTGATATTTAGAAAAGTGAAAGAAATTTTTTTTCTGTGGTGGTACATAAAAGATTCTAATTATATTGTGATTTTGAAATAACAGGAAATATTTGTGAAAATAAAGTCTTTAATTATCTACTGATTGTGAGGATGTGTAATATTATGCATACATGACAGAGATGTTTGTGGGTAGCATCACTGCAAACCCTCACGAGACCTTACTCGTCCACTGGGGTAACCCAGGGGTTGAAAGGGCTTGTTGCATGAGCTAAATGCAACCGTGATTCCTACGAAAGTGAGTTAGGTGATACTTTGATTTCTTGCATTTTTCTAGTTTGCTCGAGGACTAGCAAAACATAAGCATGGGGGTATTTGATCATGCATATATTTTAGGGATTTTTCATATAAAAATATGCATGATTTCATGAGAAAATGATTTAAAAACACAATTTTATGTTAGTTTCGAGTAAATGTGCTAAAATGATTTAAAAATAGAAAATGCATGAAAAATAGTTTTATTTTACATTTTAATGCCTATTTTAGTGTTTGTCATAATTGTAGTTGTTTAGTTTTTGAAAATCATAAAAAAAATTAGATTTAGAATAGACTTAGTTTTTGTATTTTCTAAAACATAGTCATTTTGAGTTGCTTTGTAAATAACTTTTTGAAGAGAGGTTTTGAAATGGAATTCTTTGAAATAAAATGGACTTATGGAAAAACTTTCAAAATTATAAATACCATACGTAGGGGGAAGAGAGGCTTGTCTTCTCTCTTTTGCCTAAGCCCTCTCTTCTTCCCCTTCTTCTCCACCTCTTCTTACCTCTTCTTCTCCTTCTTCCTATTTTCCCTTCTTTTTCTCATCCTCTTTCCGGTGGAGTATTCCGACAACGGCTGAAGCAAGAGAGAGGATTCCAACCTCTCTTCTAACCCTTCCAGTTCGGTAAGTGCTTCTTCTTCTTCCTCTTCTTCTTCTTCCTATTCTTCTCCTTTTCTAATTCGTTTTCAATTTTTAATTAGTCATCGTATTAGCATTAGCATCTGAATTTTTCTGCAAAATTTCTTTTCAATTCAAATTGTGTTTTCAATTTCATTTCAATAGCTATATAGTTTCATAGATTTAGTTTATACATAAGTCTGTTTCATTTCTATTTGATTTTCTGTATTTCGAATTTTTTTTTTACAAAATAAAATAATAAAAATGAAGAAAACAAAACATTGCCGCTGAAACTCAGAACTCCTGTAGCCGTGAAAATGTTTCCGGTTTTCTTAGATCTGAAGTCTTGATAAAACATCAGATTTAAAACATTAAAAAAAAAATGTTCAGCAATCGGTGGATTTCAATATTTCTACAGGAACTTGATCTGAAATCTATCGCCAGATTTCAATAAATTTCTACAGAAATTCGATCGATCATCTGGATCGATTTACAGTTTTTCCTGGCGATCATTCTTCTTCAAAGTTTATTCTGGTACTAATCGGAGCTCTGAACTGTTATAAAGAACCGTTGGGTTACAGAAAAAAATTTAGTTGTCTGAAATCTTTGAACCTGCCGTAGTGTTGAACGGAATCTCTGATCATCGGAATCACCGTGAAATTCTGTTTCACGGTGAAGGGCATTTGTTACTGTTGAAACTCCAGTGATTGCCTGATATTGATCGATCAGAAGATGCTGGATTGAAATCCAGTAGGTTGGAATCATCTGGATACAATTGGACTCCCGTACTCATGCTGGTAGATTAGCCAGATGGAACTTGTCTTTAGCATTCAATCGCCGGAACTTACCTTCAGCCGCCGGAGCTTACCTTCAGTCGCCGGAACTTGTTTTTAGCCTGCCGTGAAATTCCAGATCTGCAAGACTGAAAGAAATCAATAAATTTGTTGTGAAACAAAGGGATGTATTAGCTATGATTAGGTGAAATTCCAGATCTGCCGGAACCACCAGTGCCTCTTCCGGTGGATCCCTCTTCTGTTAACCTTCTGCAAAAATCTCTTGTTAAGCTGGAAACTTCACATCTATCGTGAAGATATTTGACCTCAGTGTTGTTTCCAAAGGAGGATGTATTGTTGTTTTGAACTGTTAATAAAGAATGGCTGCTAGTTGAGTCATGTGTTGCTGTTTTTGAATTTTCAATGGAGAATACTGATATGATCGGATTTACTACATATTTTGAATACTTTCACTGAATTCTTTGTTATGTGGTTACATTGAATTGAATCACTCGGTATTGAGAATAGTCTTATACTGATAAGATCCAGTGAAATGCTAAGTTTCATTGTTCATTTTTTCTAAAATTCACTGTTAATTCTTAATGAGTTCATTGCAAAGTTTTCATTGAAAGTTAATTAGATCATATTTGAGTTTTGTTATTTTACTGAGAATTGATGAGTTGCAAATTGCTGATGCCTTGTTTAAACGAGTATTAGTTCATTAGTTTATCATTGTTTAGCTTAATCTACTAATTGTTAGTGTTAGTTCATTAATAATTAGTAATTAGTTAAACCATTAGTTAGTGTTAGTTAAATCTAATAATTAGCATTGTTAATTACTTTGTCATTAGAGTAATTAGTCAATTAGTAGTTAGTAATCATTTTACTTTGGGTGTACTGCTCGTGTTCTTTTTAGCTATTGTCTACTTCTTTCTCTTGTACTGCTCGTGTCCTTTTGACTTGTGCAGGATAGCACGGGACTGAAGTGGAAGCGATTACGTGACACGAAGTACGAAGAATAAAGCTTCTTTTTGCTTTTATTTTTAGAATTAGAAATTTAATTGGGTTTGTAAATATTGCACTTTACGCCCTCTGCGAAGGGTATTCATTTGTTGTAATAGTTAGTTGTTTTTACCTCTTTTAAAACATTTTACATTTCAATAATTCAGCAATAAAGAATAGTTTAGACTTGTTTGTTTGAATACAACATATTCCCGTTCCCTGAGTTTGATTCGGTCTCATCCACTAGTGAGAACCGGTTTTTATTATTTGATGTCTGGTTTTCACATGTTTTTCATATAAAAATCTTTTCAAAATTACAACGATTTAAAAGAAGACATCAAAACCCTTTGAAAGGGTCTCGATTGGGAAAGTCTATTTTGCATCTTGATCCATCTTTTGTTCTTTAAAGTGCCTCAGCCATCCTTCAGGAAAACACTTAAAAGGCAGACAGGAAGGGCGTGATTGAAACTTTCTCATCCATCTCTGAAGATTCAACCCATCTTGGAAGATAGCAATCTCTCTCTCTGTCGGATCAAGGTAAAGTCCAATCTCTACACTCACTTTTATGGAAATCAAGTAACACGTTCATGTCGTCAACACTGCAAATTCATTGCAATAGTTGAGACGGTTTAGTGTTCTTGTTTAAGGCTTCAAGAACCGATAATATCTCACAATGATATTATCGATTCAGTTGGAAATCATGTTTTAAATCAAATAGTCATTTTCCATGAAGTTTTAATCGGTTTACTTTGGTGGCATAAGCATCATGAATGTTGCAAAATGATTTCTTTACTCAAAACTCAGGATTTTCCTGCATGTATCTGATTCATCCTATTACCCATCTGTACTTTGTTATTTAAAAGATTATTCTTTCAGGAATTTCAGTTCTTTAGATGATCATCCATGTAGTAATTAAGGTTTCAGGTGCTCTCTATGATAATTTCTTCATCATCAAGTCATAAATGTTCAAAATTTAGTTATAAATCTTTATATACCAGGTGATTTTTTTTTTTTGCTGCATGCGTACGGTCTTTTTGTTGAAAAAGTCGGTGTATTGTGGAGTCAAGTGATGGCTGGCAAGGCTCATCATACAACAAACGATACTTTTAAACAGAGCACTACACTTAAATCCAGCATTTTTGCTCTTTACAATATTCCATTGCATCAATGATGTTCATATTTGTATCTTTTAATATTTCACAGTTTCATGTATTCCCCTGTTTTTTTTCTTTCTTTACATCCTGTATTCACAGGTTTTATCTGAGCCTATTATGACTTTGTTTGACAGCATGGGATTTCCCAACTTCTGGAACAAACTGGCAATGCCATACCATCATTCTCAGATTGCTAATGCTAATAAGTTATAATGTGAAGCTGTTTCAAATGCTATTTTTTTTAATTACTCTTAGCATCATGTACTGTAGGTCTTTCTCAGTTCAGCCTATACCTAGGGTCTAGAGAATGGAACACTATATATGCTACTTTATATTCTCATACCTAAATCTGTATCTTGCGTTTTCCGGTTACTGCAATTTTTTTTTATGTTGACGATGAACCCATCAGATGGCATGACTGTGGCTATCTAATTCGCTCCAGCCAGTATAGCGGCCTTGTTGATATTGAACTCATGGCAATCCTTTTGTTGCCCTTTAACCTCCTGTTTACTGTGTATAAAAGGAAAATTTGTTCCTCTATTGCATATAGTTACTGAATCTGCCTTGTAGTGTAAGCTCTAACCTATGGTTATTCATTTTCTGGATAGTTTCCATCTGCGCCTTATGGGAGTTAATCCCATTTATCCAACAGGTTATTTTCAATGCATTTGTTATTGGTAATTCAACTTCGCTCAGCAACCGGTTGACTCCTTTCTATAAAACCATAAGATGGGATGAATCACTATCTTTTCTGCAGGTATGCAGTCTTGATAATCGGCTACCTTCATGAACGGATATATCCATATCCGTTCATGATCTATATACCATCTTTGGCAGGCCTCGTTATTGTTATATGGGGAAGCTCCATACCCAGTTTCACTGAAAAATACATTATAATTTGAGAATTACAGCTGTGTAAAATCCCCTACAGAAACTGTATATACCTGTATTTTCTGGTTTTACCCATTATATAGAATTTCCATTAAACATATATATTTTTTCATTATATGTGTATATATATCTATGTATATGTATATCTATTGTATATCTACCTATATGCATATGTATATATGTATATATATATATATATGTATATATATATATGTATATATATACTTATATATATATATATATATCCCTTCATGTGCACTTGTTATTACATATATTTTCTTTTCTCTTACTTTTGTAAATATATTTTTATTATCATATATCATTCATCATAAATTCAAATATTTCTATATTTACCGGTATATCTTTGTTGTATATAGTATATATACCCATTTCCTTGGTTATCTTGTACTAACTCTCATTTTGCAGGAAAATCTAGAAGATGCTGATTCCTTGGTTTCATTTCAATTTTTTTTTTTACTTTATGTTAGCAATGTAACAATCCAATGTCAACCTTGGAATAAGATTTACTTTTACTGCTTAGATTAGGCCGCATCTCATATAGTTTGATTTCAGTAATATCCTAATTCTATGATGCATATATATATCAAATTTTCAAAATTCACCGTGGATGAACATGAATGGCACGTGCACCAACTCTTAGAGAGTTGATGCACTCGGTGGAATCCATATTTACGGCGCTAGTCGGAATATGGACGAGACCAAGATCCATCACTTTCTACCAGTCACATTGAGCCTACACTCTTAGGCTATCTTGAAAATGCACCTCATATTTCCACTGTTTTCAAAATATTGTGAATTAACTCAAATAACCCTGAATATATTCATGGCCACAGTCAGAATATGTGAAGGATTTACTTTGGCTTAATCCACATTTTTCCAACAAATTTTTCAGAAAATCTTTTCAAACTGCATTCATTCATTCAAATCATCTGCACCATTTGTTTTCTCATGATTTTCTCAAGAGATTTTCACTTCATGGAATCGATTTCTCAAGAAACTATGATGATATTCGGAGTTGGATTTTCCAAATCAAAGTTTTCCCGTGATTTTCCTTAAAAGTTATTTTCTTAAGATCCATTTTCAAAAGGGAATTTTCATCTTTCTCAAGAATAAAAAGCTGATGTTCAGAAATTTCAAAGATAAAATTCTCAGGATTCCAATTTCCTAAGTTCTAAATCTCCTTCTCTAATGAATTTTTCCTATAAATTTTCTATCCTTTTTTTAAGAAAATTCTCAAAGTCTGAGTTTTCCCAACAAGTGCTTTCATTTTCAAATGTTCATCTTTTCTCATGAATTCCTACAGTTTTCCAGAGATTCTCATTTCTTCATAGTTTTCCAAGTCTTTCTAAACTTTTCTCAAATTTTCCTGAGATTCTCATTTCTTCATGGTTTTCCAAAGTTTTTATAAACTTTCTCAAGATTTTCTCGAGATTCTTATTTTTTTTTCCAAATCTTCATAAACTTTCTCGCGATTTCAAACCTTCTTCGTCTGAGTTTCCTGAGAGATTGATTTCCATCTTTTCCTGAGAAATGCTTTTCAACTCCAAATGTTTTTTAATCATACATCATATTTTCCAATTTACATTTTCCAAAATTCTCATAGCACATGCCACATGCCTGAATTCTCTGTGCATTTAGGATAGAACACAATTTCAATGATTTTACTAAGTCAAGCACAATTTTGGTCCTTGGTTCGATTACCCCTGTTAAAGGCGGCAGGAACGGTCGAACCTCGTACCGACAGGTCGAGCCCCATCCCATGGATTTTCCCACAATTTTCAAAACGGAGGCGAGTATTTCAAAATAATTTCCAAAATCCGGTCAAGTTTGAATCACGAAAGCATTTTCCTCTCTCTTTTGCAAGGAAGGGAAGACGGGAAATTTTTTGCGACGATAACAGGTTTGGCGACCGTGATGAGACCTGTCCTTGTCTGATTAAAATTATGCTTGACTTAGTTCAATTATTGAAATTATGTTCACAATATGTCAGCTCTTTTACTTTCTGATATCATGCAAACCTAGTAGCCTAGATTCTGACCTAGCTGACATTGACTGCATATAGCTTAGGCATGGTTTGGTAGGACCAGATTGAGGAGATATTTTCATGCTCACATAGACTTAGGTCTAAATACAACTCTCCTCAATTTAGGATCTGAATGCAAACAATGTATGCTTCTTCAAAGATTTTCAAAAGTCTATCTCTCTAGGATTTAGAGCCCTCTATTTCTTGCATGTGATCATTTTTCAAAATCTCCCTTACCTATCATTACCCGGTCTTCACGTTGCTGGGCTCTCTTCCAGAACCCTAGTTCGGGACATCGCCTCACAACTGGGCCACCTATTTGGGTTAACACCCCCCTACCACGTACCGCGGGCCACAGTCCGAAGTATATTGGTAGGCGCTCAAGGATGTTGGAAAACCTTACCTTAGAACCGAAGTTGATATTATATGCTACGTACCTCGGATTTCGATTCGGGTATATCAGCATAACTGGATTGGACAAAGATGATCTGAACCTAGAGTTAGGATTAGGGTCCTACAGTTGTTTTCAAATTGATGCATTTAGAGTCACCCTTTTGAGGAGTGCTGAATGTGCATAAATGTCTGTGCAGGATGTGACTGTATGTGTGTTATTTCCTTAATTCTTTATATTTCTCAATGTTTTCCAATTTATTAGGCCTTTTTCAAAATATTCTTATTTTCCACGAGATATCTTTCTCAAACCCTGGATGATTTTCAAAACATCCTATTTATTTCAAAACTCCAGATGGTTTTCCATTCTACCTTTCTACTGGATCTCGAATTTCCAGCTGCATTTTATATCCTGCCTGCAAAATATTTTTTAAATTTATCACATTTTCCCAAAAGTCTCATTCTAAGTCTTCCTCTGTTTTCAGTTTGATGACATCCAGTCAAGTCGATCCTATCTTTCCTGAAGGTCACATCTCCTACGAGGTGCAACAAGGTTGTCCTGAACATCGAGCCCTTAGCACCGGAACTTTCATTCCCCGGTGGTACTATTTCTGGCTCAAACGTTTTTCCCGAATGTTCCCGGACCATTTGAGCGAGTGCGGATTAGAATTGGCGTCAGCAGTTGGAAAGCAGATCATCAACGACAACCTGATCCACGCAATGGCAGAACGATGGAATCCTCGGACGTGTACCTTCTGGTTCCCATGGGGAGAAATGACCGTTTTAATGGATGAATTTTCAGAAATCATGGGGTTACCAGAACCAGGTCAGCCAAGCGATCTATTAGAACATCAATTCTTGATCAATGTCAAGGGTTTGAACCCCCGAGACTCCTTAGCTCGTATGACAGGCCGCCGATCCTGGCCCCTAATCCAGTTGGACGGAAATGAATATGTTGACCTGCTCGAGTTGTATCGCCAGTACGGGACCTTCGTTGAAGTCAGTTCGCTATCCAGGACAGCTAAAGAAAGGATTCAGAATGCAATGGTGTAGTGCACTGTAGGATTAGCCCTCTTCCCAGACGGACAAAACTACATGGATATCAGAATAATCCAGCTTATGAGAAGATGGGGAAGTCGGCAAACCAATCGCCTCTCCATAGCCATGGCAGCGCTGGCTTTCCTATATCGAGGTCTGACTCAATTCTCACTTGGAGAATCCATTTTAGTTGAAGGATGCATCTACGCACTTCAATCCTGGTTCTTCCAACATGTTCCAGCCCGAGCAAGCTCTTTCAGATATAATGGTCAAGAACTTCTTCCAGTGGCACAATACCGGTCTATGATCAACAACATTCAAGAAGATGATGTAGTCTGGGACTATTTTGATCGACAACTATCTCCTCCCAGATACACATATGCTTATGGCAAGAGGTTCAAGTTGCTGGGACCATTCTTCTGCACTTACTACCAACCAGAGAGATGTGTTCGACAGTTCTCCCAGAGACAGCAGTATGTCGAAGCCCGATTGTTATCAGGAGCTATGGCAGAGTTTGATCTCACTTCCGCACAATGGTCCGGGGCATATCATTCTGCCCGCTACGGCTGGGATTCCTTTGTCTCTCTTAAAATCTTTCCTGGTCCTAGAGTGTCTACTGATTATCATGAATGGTGGCAAATTGTTTGTCCTCCACCTCTTTGTCAAGATCAATAAAATCATATTTCCTCATTTCAATAAAATTCTCTCTTTTTCTATTGTGGTTTGACGACCTCGCCTAGGTAACAAGGCACATTTTCGTTGTTTGTTTCTCGTACTAAAAGAATTGACAACACAATTGTCGTGATTCTCGCGACGACTCAGTCCCTAAGTAATGTGATATCTTCTTCAAATTGTCTACCATATTTTCAATAAATATTTCTTCCAAAAGCCAATTCCTTCATAATCTAATCAGGTCTTTGTCTTGCAGAGAGCATCCACAGCAACTCTAGAGCATTTGCAACATTTGATGGTTCGAACAAGGTCAGGAAGAAGAACCACATCACCTCAGCACTCCTCAGCCTTAGAAGGAGAAATGGATCATCCCGTAAATCAAGATCAACAACAAGAGGATGATGGCATAGATCCGCAAATGTATGCCATGTTCCAGAAAATGATGAACAAAATGATGAGTGAACAGGCTGGGACCAGTGCAGAAAAGAATTCATTCAGAGAAAAGTTCCACGGGCATAAAAGCAAGAAAACTTCCAAGAAGCAGGTAGAAAGTTCAGATGAATCAACGGAAGATACTGAGGAAGAATATGAGGTGCCACCGGCATTTCAGAAACGTGGCCGAGAACAAAGGAGGAGCCACAAATCAAAGAATGAGGTTACAGAAGAACCCCTGCAGTCACAATTCAGAGAAATGGCCCGAGTTGTTAAGGATCTCCAAGCTCGCGACAAGGGCAAGAAAGTCTTCACCAGTGAGGACTTCTATGATGGCCTCGAAGGGGATGACGATCTCGAAAACCTTCCCCGAAAACTCATCAAGTTCGATGGTTCTGGCGATCCGAAAGCACATCTCGCCACTTTCTTTGCTGAATGCTCAAGGTTCAAAAGGGATAACCGAGCATTGTTTCTATGCTTCCCCCACAGCTTGGAAGGAGTTGCAGCTAAATGATATGCCGAGCATATCAATCCCATCGAGCTCAAGGAGTTCGATAAAGTGGTGAATTTATTTATTGAACATTTTTTGTTCAACACAGAAGTGCTCCCGACATTAAGTCATCTCTGCAGTCTGAGGCAGAATGAGAATAAAAAAGCGCGAGATTTCATTCACAGATGGAGGTCAGCCTGCAACAAAATGAGAGATCCCATATCTGAAAGGCACGCTTTGTCATTGATCCTCAACAACTTTTCTCAACCATTAAGAGGATTAATCTCTACTGCACCATCCAGGACCTTCATTGAATTAACTGAGCGAGCAGAATGACTCGAGCTGAGTGTAGAGAATGGAGTCTATGAAGGCTTCACTTTTTCCAAAAATAACCCCCAAGGTGAGCAGAATAAGAAAGCTCACTTCACCTTCTCTGCCAACAACAACAACAACAATAGCCAAAATCAGTACAAAGGGCAGAAGAAAGATTACTGCTACGGTGCAGGCAGTTCCAACAATAAAGGAGATTAGAAAACGAAGCCTGCTCCTCAATACAGCAAGCCTTCTCAGCAAGACCAAGGGCCGAAATTGCGTGAAAAAGCTAAACATGAAGGATGGAGCTATGACCGAAAATTCACTCCTCTCGATCAATCACTCGAAGATGTGCTCGAGTATATGCTATCGAAAGAAATGGTCAAGTTACCTAGACTGGCCGATCCCCCTGTGTCTATGAGGAAATGGAAGGATCAATTTTGCAAGTTCCATAGAACAGTGGGACACAACACTGAGAACTGTTTCGTTCTCAAGAACATTGTGCAAGATCTTATTGAAAAGAATTTATTGATAGAAGGAGAAGAAGAAGAAAAAATGGACATTCTTAAGCAGCCTTTTCCTTCGCACACCACGGCAGTGGTATCCACACATCCATTCTTACCGCATGAGCACATCAAGCCGTGTTCTGCACAAGATCTCCAGGTTCAGCACCAGGTGTCAGTACTACAACAAGCAACTCCTGATTCTAAGAAGATGGATCTAATCTCAGCATTGGGCAAGATGAAAGTTTCTGAAGCACCTGTAAAGTCAGCCCCCAAGTCAAAGGGACTTCCTGATTTTCTCAATCAAATCATCAAGCCCAAGCCGGAGAATTCAAGTCAGAAGCCTCTGACCGCTCTGTCCAATGTTTCCATTCTTGACTTGGCTAAGAGTTCATGCAAGCATCAACAAGTACTGGATGATCTGCTCAGAAAGATCAAAGTTAAACCCAGTACCACTCCTGAAGACATGGCACAAATTGTGAATTCAGCCATGACTAATGCGCCGATCACTTTCTCGGATGAGGACCTTCCAAAGCCTCATTCCTTTCACAATAATGCTCTTTACATCGTCGTTCGAGTAAGGGGAATGACAGTACCCCATGTGCTAGTAGATGGAGGCAGCAACCTCAATATATGTCCTGAAATGACCGCAAAGGCGCTAGGCATTAAGGAAGAAGAATACATGCCAGACCCTATCACCATCTATGGGTTTGACAACCATGGTCAGACGGCAAAAGGCAAGATATTCCTGGAAGTATTCATTAATTATTCGGTACATTCAGTGCTTTTTCATGTGGTCAATGTGCCACCCACCTACAATTTGCTGCTCGGAAGGACATGGATTCATAATGCAAATGCAGTACCTTCCACCTTGCATCAATGCGTAAAATGGTCCAAAGGTGGAATGATTACAACAGTGCTGGGAGAAGACCCGGAAGAAAGACTCCCACAGCCTATGATCCCTCGACCATCATTCACTGCAGATATTCCTAGCATCAGAGAGAATAAAGAAATCAGTCTCGGCGAAAGTCAGGAAATACTCCAGGCAACGTCAGAATTATCCCTGCATACTGTAGCCATGACCCGATGGAGAGGTCCCAAGTTCTTCAAGATTGGAGGGCGTGTCAGCTACGACACTGTCAAAGATCATCCATTGTTCCCACAATTCATGAAAGCAAGAAAGGGATTTGATTTACTTCTGAAGCATGGTTATCAACCCTTTAAAGGACTGGGCAAAAATGAAGATGGTCGTGTCGAGCCAATGATCCAAAAGCATCGTCCCCATAGGGCAGGATTAGGGTTTTTCGGCGGAAGCTCACCAAAGAAGACTGTTTTTGTTAAAGGGGCACATTAAGAAACCAGTTGTTGCTTTTCCTTTCTATTCCTTTCAAAATAAATGTCTCAATGTCTTTTATCAAGTGAAATCAATAAAATGTCAAGTTTCTTTGTCTATCTGGATGCCATCTATCTTCCTTCTCTATCTCCTCATTTTATAACTCAAATGTCATTTTATGCATAATTCTTTTTAAATGATTGTTTGTCGTATGATGGACGATTTTTCCTGAATCCAATTTCTTATCCAAAATTTCAGAAATGTCTTCCTGAACAATCAAGAAACTCGTTATCAATCCAAAGGCTTTCCAGAAATCGGCAGCAATTCACCAAGTAAAAGCAAGCACAGGAGATGACAAGATTGCAAAGCAGTTAGATGATTATGCAGAATTTGATCCGTCTCTTCAGGAATTACCAGAGTTCGCCTCAGTTCAGAAGCAAGGTGAACCATCTGCTATAGTACAAGATCCTACTGAAGATGTCAATATCGGCTCAGAGGAATATCCCAAGATTCTCAAGATCGGTACCAGTCTAAGTCCGGAAGAGAAAGAAAGACTTACAAATTTTCTCAAGCAACATGAAGAAGTGTTCGCATGGACATATGAAGATATGCCGGGTTTAGACCCAAAACTAGTCGAACACCGTCTTGTTCTAAAGCCAGAGGCTAAGCCAGTCAAGCAGAAGCTGAGAAAAATGGATCCCAGAATAGAACAACAAGTCAAAGAAGGACTCGAAGATCTGCTCAGAGCAGGATTTATCTGACCTATTGACTATCCAGATTGGTTAGCTAATATTGTCGTTGTCCCGAAGAAAAGAGGCAAAGTCAGGATTTGCATAGACTTCAGAGACCTCAACAAGGCAACTCCAAAGGATGACTATCCACTGCCAAGCATTGATCTTCTGATTGACAGCACAGCAGAACATGCCATGTTTTCCTTCATGGATGGATATTCCGGCTACAATCAGATTAAGTTGGCCGCCCGTGACCAGTCAAAAATTTCCTTCACTACGCCTTGTGGTACTTTCTGTTATACAGTTATGCCTTTTGGGCTCAAGAATGCTAGAGCAACATATCAACGGGCAATGGCCATTATCTTTCACGATCAAATGCGCAAAATCATGAATGCGTATGTTGACGATATCCTTGTGAAATCTAAAGAAGAAGAGGATCACCTCGAAGCGCTTGATCAAGTCTTTAAGCGACTCATTCTTTACAAGTTAAGGCTTAACCCGCAAAAATGTGTCTTTGGAGTCGAATCAGGCAAACTGTTAGGTTTTTTGGTCAGCAAA